>NC_090829.1:92756313-93059343 GCF_028021215.1 Eschrichtius robustus | reverse complement strand
CACTCAACCTCCCCGTGCTTCAGTGTAAAATGGGAAAAATTATGAGATCAGATGTGAGGATAAAAGGAGTTAACATATAGCCACTTAGAATAAATTCTGGCATGTAAGAATCACTGTTAAAATACAAACAATTTTTTGAACTACTTTTACTACAATAAGAACACACTTTACATGTGTGTATAAACAAAAATTCCATCATATAATAATTACCTTATGATGTGCAATGCATTCTATTTTATTCTTCTATATTTTATATATTTCCTTGAAAAAAAGTGTGATCATGACCCACTAAATAATTCTTAAGTCTCATTATTGTTTCTTGACTCACAGTTTGGAAAGCGAGTCTTGGGATATAATTTTTAGGCTATAAAAGTTCCAGGATATAAGAGGGAAATAGGGTGCCCAGACATTATTTTTGGAATTTCTGACAATTCTCACAGCTCTGGGATTTCTTTTTAACTCTCCAAGTCCACTCTTCTTGTGAACATAGAATTTTTTTTAAACTAAAGACAGTAACAACAGCGACTACTATAACAGCAGCCAACAAAAAAACTGTCACCTTGCCAGAGTTTCCATGTCCTAAGATAATCAAATGTCAGAAATTTCTAGTATCCTGTAAAAGATTATGTTAGAAGGAGAAACAAGCTTGTGGCTCCAGGACTTCAGCAGTGCTGAGCAGAGTTAGATGACTTAGAGGCACATAGCAGATGCTGAGTAGCGAGGTAGTGGCTTCCTTCCCCTCTTCCCTCCAAATAAGTACAACTACCAACTGAACAATCCCCATGACTATGTATGTGTGTATAACATACAGTAAGGATAAGTATTGCTTAATAAAATGTATATTTTTGTTTTAAGTATATGTTTATATTTGTGTGGGTGATATGGAATTATTTCTTATGTGGAACCTCATCAAATAATTTTGAAAAATACTGTTTCAGATGATCTGACAATTCTATGGGTGGATCCCAAGAGAGCCACTTAAGGGTTAACTTCAGTTAGTAACTAAACTGTCTTTTTTTTCCCCATTGATTTCTCTTGCTTTTTCAAAATTTATTAAAAAAATAAAGATTAAGCAATAATATTGTAAAGCAGTAGAGGTGTGCATGGAACTAAACTGGAAAGTGTCAATGTAATAATAATAATAATAATAAAGAACAAAAATTAGTCACGGTGAATGCAGCTAGTTGGTGCCCTGCAGAAACTTGTGGGACAGATTTTAGGTTTCCTGGAGTTCAGAGAGGGCTTGCTCTTGGAGACATAGTCCTCTGAAAAGGCTGAGGTACAGTCTGTAGCCCTGGAAAAGTGTTCTGCTGTCACAGACTCAGCCTCAGGTTCACAAAGCTCCAGACAAGAAGGGAAAGAGCTGAGGAAACAACTCACACATGAACAGGAGTTAACTACAAAATATGCTTTTCCACAGCTCTCTGTATTTTCATTGACCCTTGCACTGCAGAGACAAAAGATAATCTAATTCCATATATGCTATTCTCCTCTGACTGTACATACCTCAACAACTATCATTTTCCAATCAGAATGGAGCATTTTTCTGCCCTTTCCTGGAAAGTGTTACGTATCTCCTTTGTCCAGTATTGCAGACTCCACAACATGTGATTTTAAGGTAGGAATCCATATGTCCTTAAGGTTTGTCTGGTGAACTAAATACTACTGTGTTTTTCAAATATGCTCTTGCTGGTGACTATTGCTGCTACATTCTGATTTAAAACTGAAAAAAAGGGTCTTCATCTTCCAACAAGGTCATCTAACAATGACCCTAATAAGCAGCTAACCTGCATGACTTGAGGTATAGAACTTGTTCAAAATCTAAATCTAACCTGCATGACTTGATGTATAGAACTTGTTCAAAATCTAAATCTAACCTGCATGACTTGATGTATAGAACTTGTTCAAAATCTAAATCTAACCTGCATGACTTGATGTACAGAACTTGTTGAAAATCTAAATCTCGGCATGGAATCAAGTCTAAATAATGAAATCAAGAGTTCACTCAGGTCAAAGAGGTACTTTTGAATTAAGAGTGTGTTCTGGAATGCTGGATGGTATGTATGTTGGTGGGGGTAGATTATGTAAACAACAGTTGCCAGATCTCCATGGTTTCACACAACACATTTATTTCTTACTCACAAAACATGTTTCACATGAGTTGGCAGGGGTCTCTGCTCACCATAGTTGTTTGGGGACCTGAGCTAACACGATCCGTGTCAACACACACCTCATGATTACCACAGCCAAGGGAAGAAAGCATGTCAAATTGTTTAAGGAGTATCCACCTAGAAGCAACCTATACCACTTCTGCTCATGTTTATCGGCCAAAGCAAGTCACAGGGCCACACCTCACTTCAGGGAGGGGGAAAGGAAGTGCAAAACTAACACTGTTTAGAAAAAAAAAGGGAAATATTTAGTAAACAACCCTGAGGAGGACCACCATTTTCCTCATCTTTCACATTCACTTGATGACCAAGACCTGTTCACTGACAACTCATTTCAGTTTCTACTTTCCATTCACTTGTTGACTTGGTCTGTAGTCTCATCATCTTTCAGCTGGATTACAGAAAGGCCTTTACACTCAGCCCAACAACCCATACTTATATTCCAGTCACACTGAATTACTTACAGACCAGCATACTTTATTTCACCCCTCATGCTTTTTCTCACATTTCTCCCTGTTACCTTCTCTCCCTGGAAACAGTCCCCTCATCCCTCCACAGCCATCTCAAATCTTACATCCCTTATGAAGGCTTCCCAGAAAGCCCCACATATTCTCCAGTCCTTGTTATATTTAGTAACACTGTGGTGCTTTCTCTATTTGTATTTGTTTTACAAGAACATGTGTCTCCTTTACTGCAAGTATTAATTAATAGGCAATCATTTTCTGTTTACAAGAATGTAAGCTCCCTGAAGGTAACAATCATTCTTCCAGAAGAGCCATGACAATGTACTGTCATTCTCATACCTGTGCTTCTACCCCATCCTTTTTGTCTTTGTGTCCCTAGTGTCTAGAATACTGTCAGAACTCAACAAAAGCCAGATTAATCTACTAATTTGTACCAAGAAATATAACAGGCATTCCTGATATTTAGCCCATACTAGAAGAAGAAACTATTTTAAAACATTCAAAATTAAAAATTACTAGATATAGACTCAGAGAGAAAGAGACATGAAGGTTGTTCTTGAACATTACCATTAAGCCATAGTAGTTGTTCAATATTCTCTTTGCTGAGCTCACTAGATATATGTATTAATCTGTGGTTTTTTGGATGGTGTAGGGTAGAGCCTAAGAGCCTTGTTCATTTCTAAGACTCTTCTGGAATGTGATTCTCTTGATATGTGTCATTGTAATATTCCTATCACTCAATTCCCCACTTTTATAACTTGATACATTTCCCAAGGTTGCAGCTTCTACTTATAGTCTATTTAGTGCGGCTACCAGCTTCCTTATGGTTCACAGGAAAACATCTGTGTCTCATCCCCACCTCTAGAGTAGCAACTATAGGAATTTATTGTGAGGAATCAGAAACAGAAACCTTGCTTTCATTGGTGATGAGAGGACTTATTCCCAGTAGTAAGGGCTAATGCTTTGGTAGGTAGATTAAAGAGTTCCTAAAGGTGTGTGTGTCTAATACAGATGGGCAACAAATACATGAAAAGATGCTCAACATCACTAATTATTAGAGAAATGAAAATCAAAACTACAATGAGGTATCACCGCACACTGGTCAGAATGGCCATCATCAAAAAATCTACAAACAATAAATGCTGGAGAGGGTGTGGAGAAAAGGGAACCCTCTTGCACTGTTGGTGGGAATGTAAATTGATACAGCCACTATGGAGAACAGTATGGAGGTTCCTTAAAAAACTACAAATAGAATTACCATATGACCCAGCAACCCCACTACTGGGCATATACCCAGAGAAAACCATAATTCAAAAAGACACATGCACCCCAATGTTCATTGCAGCTCTATTTACAATAGCCAGGTCATGGAAGCAACCTAAGTGTCCATTGACAGAGGAATGGATAAAGAAGATGTGGTACATATATACAATGGAATATTACTCAGCCATAAAAAGGAACAAAATTGGGTCATTTTTAGAGATGTGGATGGACCTAGAGAGTGTCACACAGAGTGAAGTAAGTCAGAAAGAGAAAAGCAAATATCATATAATAACGCATATATGTGGAATCTAGAAAAATGGTATAGATGATCTTATTTGCAAAGCAGAAATAGAGACATAGATGTAGAGAACAAATGTATGGATACCAAGGGGGAAAGGGGTGGGGAGGGAGGAATTGGGAGACTAGGATTGACACATATACATTATTGATACTATGTATAAAATAGACAACTGATGGGAACATACTATATAGCACAGGGAACTGTACCTAATGCACTGTGGTAACCTAAATGGAGGGAAGTCCAAAAGGGAGGGGATATCTGTATGTGTATGGCTGATTCATTTTGCTGTGCAGTGGAGCCTAACACAACATTGTAAAGCACCCATACTCCAATAAAAATTAATTTTAAAAAAGTGTGTGTGTCTACTCACTTTCTGTGTTCTGTGCTTCTAATCACTTTAGCACCATTAGGCTACTAACACAGTATGGGAGTCCTGCATACTTGTAGCATAAGGAATTTCAATGTTAAGCTAAAGCCAGAAAGAAAAACATGATAGTTCATTCATATGTCAAACTAATTATAGTTACTTTGCTTATTCCAAATCCCAAGAATATTCATTCAGCTCAAATAAAGTAGAAATTTCCACTGTACAAGAATACAATTTTTCCAATCTATACCATCAAAGTTTAATTTACAGTCTTGTTTATGATTAAGAATAGCTGTAAATAAAATAAGAAGAAGAAGAAGAGGAAGAAAGAGAAGAAGAAGAAGGAGAAGAAAAAGGAGGAGGAGAAGAAGAAGGAGGAGGAGGAGGAGGGGAAGGAGGGGGAGGAGGAGGGGGAGGGGAGGAGGAGGGGGAGGAGAAGAAGAGGAAGAATATCTTCTTGTTTGGTTATCTTTTTTAATCTCAAAACACAGATTCTCAGCAAACCAACTAAATGTCACTGGAGGTGACTCACAGTTTTCCTGATGCAACTGAGATAAATTGAGTTCCCTGTATTTCTGTCTGGGTGTCTGAAATACGATCTTAAACAACAAACCCAGGTCCACTCTAGAGGAACATGAAAGATTCTGTAAGACTTCAAACAGGAGGAAAGTTTTGGTTTCCTTTCTCCCTCTTCACTAAAACATATCCTTTCCCTACAATGGTTGTTCGGTGATGAGCTCAGCTCTTTAGTATAGGCTCCTTTCCTCTTCAGAATCCCCATGAGATACTCCAATGAAGTTGGAAACCTTCAAAGTTTCTCTATGAGACTGGCCGTTTTATGTGTTGTCAAATCTAATTTTGTAGGAACCCTGAAGTTCTCCTATATAAATGAGAGTGTTTGAATTTGGCATAACACAGGAAACTAACAGACACAGTGGTTGTCTGACTATCTTTTTACCATCTTCTAATAGAACCTAATTTTTTCAGGTCTGCTCTTCCTCCACATGCCTCATGGGAAACTGACGTCTTGCCTGCCTTCACAGGTGTATCAGGATTGGAATAAAACTCATGATCCCATTACTCCTGACTATGACTGGTTTTGGGGAGAGGGGGCATGTGGTCATGAAGCCAGGTCTTCACAGGGCTTCTGGGAAAATTTCCTTGCTCTTAAGAAAACAACACAGAAATGTTATTTTCTGCCTCTGGACATTGCCACTTCCTGATGTGACCCAGGAACTACTGTAGCTATATGCACACAGGAAGGGATGCCCGAGGGCTCCCTAGCAGAGAGATGAAAGCTATCAGGGAATCATGTCCTTGAGGTCATTATTGAATTGTTGATCATACTGTACCTGGGGCCTGATTTCTTCTTATTCTGACTTTTCAGTTATATGGAAAAAAAAATAATCCCTCACTCATCAGGGTATTTTTAATCAGATTCATGGACAATTTATTCTTGTCTCAGTGACTCTGCCCTTATTTCTGGCTATTGCTCATCACACACGGAACTAATGACAAAACCATTTTAATTTCCCTTTGGTTCCATTTCGAGTTGCCAGATAAAATACAGGAAGCCCAGTTAAATTTGAATTGCAGATAAACAATGAATAATTATTTTAGGATAATTATGTCCCATGCAATGTTAGGGACATACTAATACAAAAAATTATTCACCATTTATCTGAAATTCAAATTTAACTAGGTACCCTATATTTTTATTTGTTAAATCAGCAACCCCAGTTCTATTAGAACAATATTAGGAAAGTTACTTCTGAATACAGCAGTGGGAGGTAGACTATAATAGAATATGTGTGATTTGATTAATAGGCATCTGATCTGATTTAGAAGGACTGTGAAGAAAAAAACCTAACTCAAATTTTCATTCATAAATACAGATAATATAAATAGTCATGAACGCATATGTATAAAAAATCAAACATATTATCACCAGATGTATCATCATGGAAATAACCTAAAAGAAGGGAAATTTCTTTCAACACTAATCTTGCATCAATTACAACCTTTTTAAAAAGCATACTTATGAAAGGCATAACTTTTAAAGTAATCCCAACTTTTTGTTTTCAACCTGCCTCATGCCTGTTCAGATAGATCCCTGGATTCAAGATCTCCAGATACAGCATTTAGTCTGCATTCATTGGAAGGGATTTGTAAATTTTTCATGAAGAAAGATTAGGAAGAAGTTAACTAGTTTGCTCTACTGTAAAAGTGCACTGGAATGTGATCATGAAGTTCTGGATTTGAGGCCAAGGAAATTATATAAGAGTAAAAAACTAAGAAAATGGGCATGTATTCTCTTATTTTTGCAAAAGTTTCATAGGATTTTAAGCAACATTCTTAACCTCTAATTCTTAACGTCTAAAATGAAGAAATTAGTTGTTTATCATATAGGAATATTTTTTGTAAATTTAAAAGCACTTTGCAAACAATAGGTCCCAGTAAAACGATGAGTTGACATATGAGTACTGCAATTAAAACAAGTTCCAAAAAATCATCAACCAGAGAGCTCTAATTCTAGAAATATTCTCACCACTGCAATCTACAAGGATTTTATTTCAGCTTCTCTTATGTCTTGCTAAGAATCCATTTTACATCGTGACTTCTCTCAAAAAATGTCTATTTCTTTTGTACAAAATCTCATTATCAAACTGTCCTAGTGATGCAGATGCTCTCAATGGCAGGCAACTGGGTGTTATTAACCTCTGCAGTTGTCTTTCCAAAGAGGAAATATGGACCTTTTTCTTTCATATTAATGACATGATTTGAAAATTATTCTCAAGTTTGGCAAGTGAGGATGATTTAATTTATGCCACATTTGGAACTCTGGTCTTCTAATTTGATTATTTTGACTTTTAGCATCTCTCTGTAGACCTACAGATAGATTGAATGCTTTATTTAAAGCAATTCTGCTGCCATGGGGGAAATAAATGGAATGAGTTATTAAGTTCAGCATAAGCCTTTGATTATTCTGGAATTAAAAGCCTATGGAAGCTAAAAGTTTTTTGAGATTTTCTCAGCGAAGGTTTAGAGAAAGAAATGTTTGCAAACTGGTAATCAGGATAAACACATTCCAATCAAACACACGGAAGTTTTAATTGTTCTTTAAAACGCATGCTTTCTAGACTGTTAGGGTACGAAGATGGAGAACAGAGGGAAATAGGTTTACGAACATAAAGAAGTCTGTGGCGTTGCAACTGTGCAGTAGTTCTAGGACCTTTGCCTCATTTCTGCACGAAGGAGACAAGTTGATAAATTTCAAAAGTATTCAAACTAAAACTTATTGTTTGTTCTAATGGTACAATGGTATGTGTTCTTTGGTGAGAAAACCTAATGAAAAACTATACCTTAAAATACATTTCTTTAACACAGAAAACCTCAAGAGCAACTTATTTTATTCTCATTAAATTTTCTGAATTTAATCTCCAAACACATTTGGAGCTTCAGCTATGTGCCAGGTACAACATTAGCAGCTGCAGCTAGGAAAAAAACAAACAAACCCAAAACATTAGATATTGTCTCTTCTTTTCAGGGCCTTCATTTAATGGGATGATAACAAATCCTCTATAATCTGGGGATCTTGTCACCAGTATCGTTTGTTTGTTTGTTTTTGTTTGATTTTATTTTCTTTAAGGAAAAGATATGCAAACAACTCAATTCTGATTTTATGGCTGTATTTCTGGATATAACAATAGTTTTGAATTTCATGTACAGTAATTTCTTATACCCCAGTCAGTCACTGGCATCCATACCAATTCTTAAATACCATGCACATTTGATAAGAATATATCAAGGATTAGAGATAACTTAAATGTTTAGCACAGTGTATAGTACATGGTAGGTATCCCATAAATAGTTCAGTTATGTTCAAAATCAATATCGCAATGGACTTATATCACAAACACACTTTTAAAAAGCTGTAGTTATGGCTGAAGGAAGGAAAGATGAATTCAAAGATGATGTTCCTAGATATTAATGCAAACAGAAAAGAAAACTGAAAATTCCTTAATTCATGTTAAAACAAATTGTGGGGTGAAAAAACAAAGAATTAAAAGATGTGTGTGCCAGTGTCAGGTAGGAAATCTTTGATCAAAAGCATAGATATTAAGTTAAGAAGCTTTTTTATATTTGGAGAATTTTTTAAAAAGAAATAGAAAATAAAGATAAATAGGACAAAATGGCCATAGGAAATAAAATAGTGTGGGTTTTGTAAGTACAGGGTTCTAAATGGAATACTAAGAAATTTTAAATATATATTCTAGATGGTGATTGAGGTGGAGACCATATATATATATATAAATATATATATATACATAAAACATGCTGAAAAGAACAGAGAGAGAGAAAGAGAGAGAGAGACCCATGCAGCTAATTGGAAGGAGCAGAGTAAGCAATTTAATCATTGGCCACAGTGATGACATTCCAAGAAACACAATCCATCAAGGAATCCTATTATATCCTTTCTTTTACATGTTATTTCTCTGTATTAATCAACCACTAAGTAATGCTGAAAATGATAACACAGAAGGAAAAGGAAAAATACGGCAACCCACAGATCCTTTTCCCTTCTGTCCTTCCTTACTCAGCAAGCTGAAGATAGAATGTTATTAAGAAGTGAAATAAAAGTCGTTGAGTTCGGTTTGTGCAGCATTTCTATTGTTCTATTCAGAACAAAATACATATGCCCATGTGAGCCGCTAAATGCAAATTGTGTCATTTTGGTGACTCTGGATATGAGTTAATTGTTCTTACTTTTGCATTTAAGACTAGCATCACACAAGATAAATAGAGGATAAACATAAAAAGTTACAGTAAAATTTGGGACTTCCCTGGTGGTGCAGTGGTTAAGAGTCCGCCAGCCAGTGCAGGGGACACGAGTTCTATCCCTGGTCTGGGAAGATCCTACATGCCGCGGAGCAACAAAGCCCGTGCACCCCAACTACTGAGCCTGCGCTCTAGAGCCCACAACTACTGAGCCCACGTGCCACAACTACTGAAGCCCGCGCGCCTAGAGCCCGTGCTCAGCAACAAGAGAAGCCACCAAAATGAGAAGCCCGCGCACCGCAACGAAGAGTAGCCCCCGCTCACCGCAACTAGAGAAAGCCCACACGCAGCAATGAAGATCCAATACAGCCAAACATAAATAAAATTAATTTTAAAAAGTTACACTAAAATTAAAAATGTTAATTTTTCTTAACTTAGAACAACATTAAATAGGAAATATAACAAACCCTGACAAATCAAAAGAAAAACTGCAGGAGAAAAGAAAAAGCTTTTATAAATTTAATTTTAATATTGTTAACAGCAATTTTTTTTTTGCTTTTTGAAAAAGTGGCCTCATGTTTTCATTTTGCACAAGACCTGTAAGTTTGCCTACTCAAAGCCTACCCAGTAGAAGTGATGTCTGTTGCATTATGTCAGAATCTCCATCTTGCTTCTCAATCACAGACTGCAGCTTCTTTATATTTTCCAATAAAAGCCTATGCAGCTCTCACTACTCGGACTGCAGGGGCAACCTTACTCGTCTTGTTTAGCTTGAAACATGGCACAAAGTTATGTGTTGTCTTTGGTATAAGCAGAGCATTTATGAGAGCTCATGGAATATGTTCATTTTTAGAGCTCACAGTTTGTGGAGCAACACTTAAAACCTGGATCAAATCTAAGAGAGAAAAACCAGGAAAGTGAGAGACATAACCATTTGTTATGGTTATATCTTATTTTGTGACAGGGAAAACTGGGGCTGGGGAACATGAAAGCTATCTTCTATTATAACAAGACCAAAATAAGAGTAGCTACCTACCACCAAGTGCTTGCTGTGTGCTAGACTTTCTTCCAGGTACTTCATCAACTGCATTTCATTTCTTCCTTGAAACAATTGTTTTGAGATAGGTATTTTAATCCCATTTTATAGATGAGAGAGAGGCATGGAGAAGTAGAGGGTCACACAACTCATAAAATCTGGAGCCAGTTATTAAACTTAGAGCTGCCTGAATTCCAAACACTAGCTCCTAATCTCTACCCCATAGCCTAAGGGCACCCATTTGTTTAGAAGAGCTCAAGAAGCTAAATTAAGAACAATGAATAGAAACTGTTGGTAGAAAGATTTGCACTCAAGACCAGAGAATGACTCATGTTTAAAGCTCATGTTTAGGAATCAACACTTAAAACCTGGATCAAACCTATAGGAGAAAACCCAGAGAAGTAGATGACATAGCCATTTTTTGCTGAGAAACCACTAAAGACCACAGAATGACCAAAGCGCTCTTAAAGCTGTAAATGGAATGCACTGTCTTTCAAGTTTATGGGCTCACTGTCACTAATAATATTAGAATGAGCCATAATTGCACTGTACAAGAATGTTTGTTAGAAATGGTGATGTAGTTTAGAGACTAAAATCAGGGGTGATTGCAGACAGTGAACTTGAGGTTGACTTCTATTTCAGCACGAAATAACTGTGAGACTTTAGGAAGTCACTTAACTTCTCCAAATATAGGTTCCCTCATCTGTAAAATAGGAATCATAATAATACCACATGGGTTATTGTGAAGATTGATTGAGACCATGTCTGAAGCACCTCGCTCAGTGCCTTGCATAGAAAGTAAACACTCAATGAAGGTAACAAGTACATTTTGGTGTGCATGGTGTGACAAAGGTAGTGAGGAGAAAGGATTTCTACTTTGATGAGGAGATTAGTCTAGATGACATTAGAACATCTTATAATTATGTATTTATATAGGAAATGACTCAATATCTAAAATTGCAAGTTTCTCAGGAAGCCAGAGGCAGATATAAAATGTTGATATAAAGATAGCAACTGGAATTTAAACTAAAAGCCCAGGTACAGGTGGAAAATAAAAGCAGAATATAAACACCAGACAATATTTCAGCATGTGGGAGATGATTCTATAACTCAGGAAGGTGAGGAGGAACTGGAGGTACATATTGCTCTCAAGCTGTGCTGCCCACTATGACAGCCACCGGGGGCATATGGCTATGGAATTTTAAACTTTTTTGTTTTTTTTTTTACTTTCTCAATTTTTTCCCTAGTTTTATTGAGATATAATTGACATACAGCACTATATAAGTTTAAGGTGTACAGCATAGTGATTTGACTTATATACATTATGAAATGATTACCACAATAGGTTTAGTGAACATTGATTGTCTCATTTAGATACAACATTAAAGAAATAGAAAAAAATTTTTTCCTTGGGATGAGAACTAATAGGATTTATTTAAAAATAGGTAAAAAAAAAAAACCTCCAGTGTTTACGAGCCACATTTCGAATTCTCAGTAGTCACATACACCTAATGGTTACTACATTGGACAGAGAAGATATAGAACATTTGCATTGTTGCAGAAAGTTCTGTTGGACAGTGCTGTCTCCAGAGAAAGGCAGGGTGCTACATATATTTGGGTGTGTGGTTTCAGCCTCAAGGGGGAGTCTCTACTTTCTTCTCCTATTACATCTATTCATTTATCTTCCCCTCTTATATTTCCACCTTTTCACTGAATATTTAGAAGAAAACCAAGAAAAGCTCTATGGTAAGCAGAATTCTAAGAAAGTCTCCAAAATTTCCACTACTGATATATGCATCCAATATAATTCCCCCCTACCATGTGACTGTGGGTGGGCCTTACCTAATCAGGTGAGAGCCTTTGAAAGAGGGTTTAGAAATAAGAGAAAGAAGTCAGAGATTCAAAGCAACAGAGACATTCTCCTGCTGGCCTTGACCAAGCAAACAGCAATGTTTTAGAGAGAGCCATGTGGAAGGGAATAAACAACTACATTTTAAGAACTGAGAGCAGCCCCAGTCAATAGCCAGCAAGAAAACAGGGACTTGGGTCCTACAATCAAAAGGAAATGAATTCTGCCAATAACCTGAATGGTCTTGGAAGCAAACTCTGACCCTCAAATGAGAACCTGGACATGGCCAGCACCTTGATATTAGCCTTAGAGGACCCTGAGCAGAGAACCCAGTTGAATTATGCCTGGACTTCTGACCTACAGAAAAGTGAGATAATAAATGGGTATTGTTTTCAGCTGCTAAGTGCACAATACAATTGCTGTGCAGTAATAGAAAGTTAACAAGCCCCTAGTAACATAACCACACACACACACACACACTTGCCCGCACTCATACACACATTTTTTTCTCCTTTAAAGCACAAAAAAATATAAAATTTTAAAATGCACTGTGGTTTTGTTTTACTAGGATAAAAGGTTAAAAGAAAGTATGTTCAAAATTTTGCTGCTGGCTTTGACAGGGGAATAGGAAAGAGGTGAGGCAATTAGCTGGGACTCCAGCACTTCTACATTTTCTTCAGATAGAATCAAATGTACCTGACTCCCTACAACTCTGAGAAAGGTAATACATTTTCACTGTAACAAGGAGAAGCCTCCAAAAGTGTTTGGTGACTGCTTAAAGGTACCAACTTATCACACATTGTGGCTGAAATTGTTCTCTTAGGTTAAACCGTTGTCCCCCAAAGCCCCTATTAAAATGTAATGTGTTATACGGTGGGTGGGTAGAGAGTGAAGGGTCTCATTAAAACCTACTGCTACCTTAACACACGCTGGATGATCATTCTCTAACAGAAAAGAGGCCCGAAGCAAATGGGCTGAAGGTTAGATAAGCTTGGCTAGGGAGGAGAAGAAAAGCAAAGGTCAAGAACTATTCCCACAGCAGGAGGATCTGGATGGGTGCCTCAGGAAGAAGCTTGCACTGAGAGAGGACCGCTGGAATACAAGCGGGGGGCCCACGTGGAGGGACGAGGCTTCAGACTGGGGAGGTGAGGTCTACAACAAGCCTCACCTGCTTCATAATCTTGCTCACTGCCCCCTGATGTGTAAACACCACTTTTCAGTCCCACATATTATCTCCCCTGAGGAAGGAAACTTCTGAAGAAGATTGCTTCCCTAAGTGGGCTCTTGACAGGAGCTTGAGAAATCCCTGAGGAGAGGAGACTTTTTAAGAGAGCAAGAGAACCCAATTAACTTTGCCACTGATGAACTTTGTCACAGTTCTTTGCCAGAGAAGGGATGGAAGACTGGGATTCAGAAACTAGATATAAGGTTGCTGAGTGAACAGGCTGCTAATGGTTTCCTGCTTCCTACTCCCTTTGTAAAAAGATAGCTTCGAAGGGGAATAACTTCTCAACAACAATATTATTGCCTTATAAGAATTACACAAGACACAATAGGTCAAGTACGAAATATGACCAAATAGTTCACTGAAATAAGCTTTTGAAAATTCCAGCACATGCAACTGGGCAATGCTGTGTTCAAACTTAGTTCACTATAATTTTCATAAAATAGAATGTTTGAAGTGTGCTGTTCTTTAATTCTTTTCACATGGGTTAGCCTTGCTATCTAGGGAATGTGTACCTTGAAGTCAGGGATTCTATTTTTCTTTCGAGTCCATCTCCAAACTGGTATCATGCTGAGAAGAGAATAAATTGGTAGTGAATAGCTGGTGATTATTTAACCATTACCACTGATGCCAAGGATCAAGATCGATGACTACTGCAGGTACATGTGACCCAACAACATCTTTATATACACATATATACACACCAGGACACACATACACCCCTCAAATATAGAACTGGCCCCTGAGGAAATGTGACAAACATCTTGTGATCTTCCCTATTCATGCAGAAAAAGAAAAAAAAAGATTAAAAGCAGCATTTCTTCTCCCCAAGCCTCACCTTGATCCTACCTTCAAACAATGCCACATTCAATCATTCTAGTTTTGACCTAGCAGAAGAGCATTTCCCCAGGAGCGCATATGCTAGCCTGGCATAATATTTGCTTTATAAATCAGGGATTGCTTGTTCAGCCTTATATACCCAAAGCTTCTGGGTGACTGTGTCCCATGCTTCAGTCAAAAGTAGCTGCTGCATATCCTTTAAAGGTCATGCATCACCACACATCGGCCAGAACAGTTAGCTTCTCTATGACAACTTATAATTTTCAGACTGAATACGATGTTACTAGGAACATGCAGATCAGGATGAAGAAGCAGGATAAAGATGTGTTGGCAGGGACTTCCCTGGTGGTGCAGTGGTTAAGAATCCGGCCGCCAATGAGTTCGATCCCTGGTCTGGGAAGATCCCACATGCTGCAGAGCAACTAAGCCTGTATGCCACAACTACTGAGCCTGCGCTCTAGAGCCCGCAAGCCACAACTACTGAGCCTGCGTGCTGAAACTACTGAAGCTTGCACACTTTAGGGCCCGCATGCCACAACTACTGAGCCCTCAAGCTGCAACTACTGAGCCTGTGTGCTGCAACTACTGAAGCCTGCGAGCCTAGAGCCCGTGCTCTGCAACAACAGAAGCCACCGCAATGAGAAGCCCACGCACTGCAACGAAGAGTAGCCCCAGCTCACTGCAACTAGAGAAAGCCTGCACACAGCAATAAAGACCCAATGCAGCCAAAATAAATAAATAAATAAAAGAAGAAAAAAAAGATGTGTTGGAAAAAATAAGGTAGGGGAATGAATTCTGGGCAGCAATACCATCCATAAACTATAAGAGAGACTTCAGAACACCATTTCAAGTGAGCTATCCTGCTTTCCCCAGAACACACTTTCCTGAGTGTATTTACATGGGATAGAATTAAGTTTTTCTGGCACAGTTGAACCCATCTTGGGACTTAGATATGTAGAATTAGATATGTATAAAGCTATTTGATTCAACCTTTAGATAACTTAGATATGGTTATTTCTTCGGGTACCCATAAATAGGTGATTGAAGATGGTACCACCTCAGTGTCCTTGCAGGATATAATTATACTTCTCAGAAACTATCAATTTAGGAAGAAAGAATCAAAGTCAGAAATTTGGGGGACTACTAGAGCCTTCAGTACAGAGCCCCAAAGACAGCATAATCTTGTTACCCTCTTATCTTCAGCCTCATATTTTACTGTATTAATTCACTTTTGCTGAGTAACATATGATCCTGAATTTGTGACTTAAGCACCAATCATTTGTATCACTGAGTCTGGTGACTTAGGCCAGGTTTAGCAGGCCAGTTCTCCTGTCTCAGCTGGGTTCACCCGCATGTCTGTAATGAGCAGCGAGGTCGGCTGCAGCAGGCCTCAGCTGGAGTGGTTGGCTTCACTCCTCAGGGTCTCTCGTTCTCTGGTAGCTCAGCTTGTGCTTGTTCACATAGTGGCTGGACAAGCTTCCAGGAGAGTGAGAAGTGTCAAGGCTTCTTGAGTCTCTGCTCAGAACTGGCCCATTTCTTCTGCTGCATTCTACTGGCCAAAGTAAGTCACAAAGCCACCCCTGACTCAAGGGGTGAGTAAATAGACTCAAGTTCTTTATGGGAGGACCTGAAAAGTCATATTGTTAATGTCAAGGATCCAGGGAGGGGAATAACTGCAGCCATTTTTACAATCTACTATCCAACCAAGATTCTAGATTATATACTTGTAGCAGTCTGAGAGAGTCAGATTCTCTCTCTTACCTCCAAGCCTTTACATAGGCAGTGCCCTCTTTTGCATCTTCACTCTTCCTTTTCTCTAATGACTTTCACTTATACATCAAGATTAGGCCAATAGTCCTTCTATTAGGATGACCTTGAACTCTAGATTAGGCAGGCTTCCCTCATCTGTGTTCACATAATCCTTGTATTATGCATTCTTACCAAAAATTATTGGCAATCCTACACATAATAAATGTTCAATAAATATTTATTAACCAATTTTTCCAATAATTGGAAATTCATACATAATTACCTGCAATAATGAAGGGGTACCTATCTTCTAGGTATGAACTTGAAATTCTCTCTCTCAGACAAGCCTAAACAATGTGAGAGTTCATGAAATTAGTCTTAAGAAGTCATAGCTTAAAAGAAAAAAATCAAAGCAACTGAAGTGTTCTATCTAATAACTTCTCCTCCAAAAGATAAAGTTGGATTTTTAATATTATCAGCTAATTCAGACACCATAACTTATACAGTGTGTTAAAAAGTAATGGGTCTGGAAATCAGTGCTGAAGGACTCCATTTGTCACCTCTCCATGAGGATTTGCTACAATTTACTTCTATCCTATATATTTTAGGCTACAATCAGTTTTTTAGCTAGGTTGGCACTTAGACTGAAGTCTAGCATTTTGCTCATTAACTTTTTCTATGATAGACTGTCAAAAGTCCCATCTGAACTCCTATTAAATTACATCTACTTCTGCACCCTAATATAGCTACTTGGTCACTGCCACGGCAGGCTATAAATTGTCTGATGAGACCCAATTTTCCTTTTAGTGACTAAAACACATTTCCTATTTTGTTCCCCAAATGAGTCAAATTGTCTGTTTCTTATGAAGGATTTCAAAGTTTTGGCTGTTTTAATTCAGGTGCTTATCTTCTTACCTTTTGTACCTAACACACATGGAAAATACTCTAGCATGATTATTCTACCCTCCTGCCAAATTGCTTGCCACCCAGTTACTACTACTTTAATATCTAACTAGAGATGAAGAATTTATGTAGAGCCATTTTTCCTCTAAGTCTCAAAACAAATAAAATACATGACATCAACACATCTGATATATGGAATTTCTAGACCAGTTTTTACTATGACTTGATAAGCTTTCTCACATTAAATTTCTCATAAAGGTATACTCCGTTTGAATGAGCAATGTCAAGTGTGATGCCCCACATGCATATTTTTTCACTGCTCCTCTTTTTTCTGTATGAAATATTTCTGTCTTCAAAGTGTTTCAGGGTTAAAGTTCTATGTTAGGCTGATTTTAAGATTTACCATGACTTTCTTTTTTTAACATCTTTATTTAAGTATAATTGCTTTACATTGTTGTTTACTTTCTGCTGTATAACAAAGTGAATCAGCTATACGTATACATATATCCCCATATCCCCTCCCTCTTGCGTCTGCCTCCCATCCTCCCTATCCCACCCCTCTAGGTGGTCACAAAGCACCGAGCTGATCTCCCTGTGCTATGCGGCTGCTTCCCACCAGCTATCTATTTTGCATTTGGTAGTGTGTATATGTCAATGCCACACTCTCACTTTGTCCCAGCTTACCCCTCCCGCTCCCCGTGTCCTCAAGTCCATTCTCTACATCTGCGTCTTTATTCCTGTCCTGCCCTTAGGCTCTTCAGAACCTTTTTTTTTTTTTAGATTCCATATATATGCGTTAGTACACGGTATTTGTTCTCCTCTTTCTGACTTACTTTACTCTGTATGACAGACTCTAGGTCCATCCACCTCACAACAAATAACTCAATTTCATTTCTTTTTATGGCTGAGTAATATTCCATTGTATATATGTGCCACATTATTTTTATGCATTCATCTGTCGATGGACACTTAGGTTGCTTTCATGTCCTGGCTATTGTAATAATGCTGCAATGAACATTGTGATACATGACTTTTTTGAATTATGGCTTTCTCAGGGTATATGCCCAGGAGTGGGATTGCTGGGTCATATGGTAGCTCTATTTTTAGTTTTTTTAGGAACCTCCATACTGTTCTCCATGGTGGCTGTACTAATTTACATTCCTACCAACAGTGTAGGAGGGTTCCCTTTTCTCCACACCCTCTCCAGCATTTATTGTTTGTAGATTTTTTTGTTGATGGCCATTCTGACTGGTGTGAGGTGGTACTCACTGTAGTTTTGATTTGCATTTCTCTAATAATTAGTGATGTTGAGCATCTTTTCATCTGTCTCTTGGCCATCTGTATGTCTTCTTTGGAGAAATGTCTATTTAGGTCTTCTGACCATTTTTTGATTGAGTTATTTGTTTTTTTTGATATTGAGCCACATGATCTGTTTGTAAATTTTGGAGACTAATTGTCTGTCACTTCATTTGCAAATATTTCCTCCATTCTGTGGGTTGTCTTTTCATTTTGTTTATGGTTTCCTTTTCTGTGCAAAAGCTTTTGAGTTTAATTAGGTCCCATTTGTTTATTTTTGGTTTTATTTCCATATTTTATTTTCTACATTAAGACCATACATGAAGACTGCATGACAAATAAATTAAGAGAAACTTGCTGGCAAATTCATTTCTATTTGAATACATATGATGATAGAGATTATGAACTAAACAAATGTTGCCAAACATATTCCCACAAAGAAATATGGTTTGCAGTAAGTACCCGGTTTTGTATTACAAATTTAAAAATTACAATGCCATCAAAGATCCTAAAACACAGTTTTTTATTTAAATGTTGGGTATTTTATTGCTCTTTTAACTTTATAAACTGTATGTTCCAGTTAAAATTGATGACTTTGCTACTATTTATGAAGTTGAACAAATTAAGCACAATGTAAGCAAATGTGCTAATTAAACAGGAAATAACAACTAATCCTCCCGTGCTGACAAGAGAGAATTATAGTTTTCTGGTTTTGTGTTTGGTTTTATTTTTTTTCATTCACTGGCAGCCTATCTGGCATCTCACAAACAAACTACCTGGTGAATAATAATAATCTAAAAGTACGTGTTTATTACTTCCGAGAACAAAATAAAAGAATATCTGAAAGTATGAGATTCAGAAACTATCAGTTCATTTATTGTTTATTTCAAATTCTATATTTTTCATTTTTGTAAGTTCTGACTTCATGAATAGGGTCTTTAATAGTCTATGTAATTAATCCCATATTTCTAAATTAGTATTAGCTTATCAAAATCTGTGAAACTAACAATTATGTAGGCAATCAACCTTGAAACATTAAAAAATCACTGAACACTCACATGAAGGAGATGGCCTTGAGACTTGAAAGAAATTTGGGACATAAATGGAATAGAATACAATCCAGCTTCAATTTTTTTGTTTGTATTTCTGCTATGAACAATAAAATCTTTCTTTATTTCATTGATTTCTCCATCCACGTGGGTCAAAATGAGCAGAAATGTAATACCTTGTACCAAATTCCATCCTATGGAAGTAAGACATAAGTATGGTCTCTGTGTATAAATAGAATAGTTTCTGAAGTGAACCTATCAAGGAAACACAGATTTACCACACAGCTAACCTTGTAATCTGACCTCTGCTCTCATCTTCCTAGTATTATTTTTGCCTTTCTCTGCTTTCCCACTCAGTGCCTTAATCTTATTGAACTAATTTTTGTACCTGAACTTCTATGTTCCTCTCTCTGCCTTCCTACAAGCAGTTACTTCTACCTTACCCACTGCACTCTCAGCACACCCCAATCGTCCCCATAACCCACCTTTTCCTGGCCCAGTTACCCCCGCTTTTAGCTCAGATGTTGTTTCCTTTTCTGTCCCACTCACTGCCCAGTCTGTGTCAGACACCCCTCCAGATACCTCCGTGCCAACCTAGAAATATCTCTCTCCTGGCACTAAGTACATGCTATTTTAATCTTCTAGTCACTGTTTCTGTTTCTCAGAACCAGAAGGCAAAGAAAATGTCTCATACATTTTTTTTTTTTGAGCTCCAAACTGTTATGTAACTGCCTAATGCATGGTGATAAGTACACAACAAATGATTACTTAATGAATGAGCTCACATGCATAGATGACAGCACAAGTGGTGACCAGGAAAAGGAGAGGAATAGACAATTCACCCAAGAGGAAATAAAATCAATTAAACATGCCTTGTTTACCACGCAAATCAAAGAAGTAGAAATTAAGACAAATCTGTCTTCAGTCACTTACTCAAAGAAAAATTATATTAATGGCATTATTCAATGAGAGCAATTATGAGATGAAAATGGTATAGTCATATATTACTAGTAGGAATGTAAATAAGGAATTGTTTTTATAAAAATTATAGTAATGAGCATCGAGAAGCATAAAATATTCATGACCGTTTGGCATACTTTGGGAAGTTATCCTCAAGAAAGGAGCTAAAGTAAGGAAAACCTTTCATCTCAAGGCTCAACCCTGAGCTCCAGACACATCTACCCAGATGCCAATTAGCCTGACTAGGGCAATTGGCAGCTTTGAAGTTAAACCCGTTAAACTTGGTTATAAGCCAGAATACATTCTTTCTTAGTTAACAGAACCACCATCCACTCAATTGTTACAATGAGAAACCTGGGAATCCCTCCTCTCTACTTAACTGGCTCATCCAATTAAACACAAAGCCTTCTCTACTTTACTAGCTCCTCTTCTACTACCTCACTCCAGGGGTCCCTCACCTGAATTGTTTCAATCGCCTCCTCTCTTGGCCAATAGGTTTTGCATAGCACAAACCAACAGATACTTCTAAAATACAAATCTTGTCATGTCACTCTTCTTCATAAGTCTTTCCAGTGCTTTCTTACTGTTATTGTATATTGCTCCTCAACTAGGCTTAAAAGGCAAACTGTTGTTCACTGCAGGGCTCTCCTTTACTTCCCATACTATGTGCTAACCAGGTTCTCTAGTTCTTCTGGACCTTTACCTTTGATTTACTTCCTCTGCTTAGAAGGGTTCTCCCCACCCCATCTCTCCGTCAGCCGGCTGATTCCTACTCATCTATTATGTTTTGGCTTAGGTGTTACTTTCTCTGGGAAGCCCTAGCAGACAATATTCCTTAGCACCATGTATTTTTCCTCTTACAGCATTTGTGACAATAAATAAATTTGTTAATTAATAATAAACAAACGTCCAGGCCTACTAGAGTCCAGGAAGGCTGGTATTATTCCTATCTTGCCTGTCAATGTATTTCTTAATGCCTAGTACACTAAGAACATAGGAAATGTTTTTAGAATAAATGAATAATGTGGTCACCAAAAAAATTAGTTTTAAACAAGAGAGATAAGATCAACAACAAAAAAAGCAATCAAGAACAATGCTGAAAATGATACCACTAAATGGATACACATATATTTTTGGTGGAAATGTGAATTGCCACAAACTTTCAGATTAAGTAACCTAGCAACGTGTACTAAAATTAAAAAAAAAACACTTCACTTTCCTTGGAGCAGTAATCTTGGTAGTTTTGGAAATCTATCAGGCAGAAATAATAGCTTCAGTACATAAGGACCTATGCATAAAGCGTTTATGAAAGCATTGTTTATAGTGGCCAATAAAGTAAAGAATAAAAACAATAACAAAAATACTAACTCTTGAAACATGTATGTTCATCATTAAGATAAAGGTTGAATTAATATTGTACAAATAATGCAGCATCACGTTATCACATCTGATAGCGTAACAGCTATCCCATATAAAAAGATATATCTACATTATTGACTTGGAGGGATGTTTCAAGATATATTGTCAAGTGAATAAGGCAAGTTTATATGAGAAGAACTGGAACAATATAAAACGCCATGTAAATAAGTGTACACATACCCACAAGCATACAGAAACATATAAAAGAATCCTCAAACTGTTATCGTTAGTTACCAAAAAGAGTAGAATTTGACAGGGTTAGAAAAATATTAATTTTCCTCTTATAAATTTCCATATCACTTGACTTATAATAAATTAATGGAGGGGGATATATGCATATGAATAAAATAAAAGGTGCTAAAAGATTAAAATGGTGACCATCCTTTTCCAAGTATCTTGAAACGTCATGCATTTTTACGATACATATTTTTAAAAGTTGGGAACGTAAACAAAAGAATGATGTCTTACATTTTTCTTTAAGTTCATCAAAACTGGATTTCTAAATCTCTTTGGTCATTTGTTTATCAATATCTCACTTCCATCGTGCTCCATATATCCCTTTGTCAGACCCAAATCTCAGTCCTCCTAAATCCTTCCCCTGACTCCCCTGCTTTGACTTGACTGCCTGGTCCTGACCACTCTTCCTCCCCGGAAGTCTCTCTTTATTACAGGCATTTATTCTCCCACATGTGTCATACCTCAGGGTACAGAGGTGGAGCCCATGGTCTTCCCCATTGCTGCTTCTACAATTTACTTCGCCTTATTCTTGTAAAAGAAGCAATAAAATAATGAAAGAAAGAAAGAAAGAGAGAGAGATACTATTGATATGCCAACAACTCTAGCCCTAACCACACTTTTCACTATCAAGAATATGCAGTTACCCACCTCTATCACTTGTCTATTTCATTGATATATTCCAAACTGAAATACTGGTCTTCTCAGCCTTGATTTTCTTTTACACTAATTTCCTTCTATCAGTAAATGGCACTTGCATCTACTCAGTTGTTTATGCCTGAACTGAGGGAATCATCATTTATAACTCCCTCTCTCATCCCTCATATCTAATTTAATACTACCTGCAAAATACATTATACATCCAACCTATTATAATAATCCATTAGATTACATTCTTCACTCACTGTTATAGAATTTTATACATATATATATTCTTGCAATATAATTTTGTAGTACCTCCCACTGGAGTAGTCAGACTTTAATCCCCACCCAATGTTTTGCTTGGTCATATGACTTGCTTTAGCTAATAAAATGTAGGCAGATATAATATATGCCCCATCTGACAGAGGGGCTTTAATGTACTTCGATAATTTGGCTTAGACTTTTGCACTTCTGCCTATCTGCTTTGAAAAGAACATACCTGGGGAAGCTTCTCGTCCCATGAGAAAGAGAAGATACATGGAACAGACTTGCACCCGATGCTTGAGGCAAGCCCTTGAGCCCTCAGTCTACCTGCAGAACCATGAGTGATAAAAATAAATGCTTGTGATTTCTGAGGTTATTGTTACACGGCATTACTGCAGCAAAATACTCATCTAATGAACCACCCTAGTCCAGTGCTCTGTCTCTCATCTGGTCTAATGTTGCAATAGCCACTTCCCAGCAGTCCTCTGCAGTGATCTGCACAGAGCAGTCAGAGTGGGTGTTTTAGAAATACAAGTTCAATCATGCCACAACCCTTCTAAGAACCACCTATTGTACTAGAATATAATCTACCTCTATTAAGGTCCTGATGATCTATTAACAGGGATACATTTTAGAAAGGAAGCACTCAATTTCAAACATAGGAAATGGTCATGTTTATTTTGTTTCCTTAATTATGCAGAACTCTTTACGTGTTAGGCCTCTAGTGAAAGCTGAAGCTCTGCCTGGATCTTTGTCTCTTGTCCCTCATGGTCTGGCTTATGCTTAATTATCTACCAGGATTCAGCTCCAATTCCATCTCAGATATTAATTTTGTCCTATAAGATTGTTTTCCTTCATATCACTTGTCACAATTTGAAACTACATATACATATTTATTCGTATGTCTGCTTTATTTTTCTTCTAAAAGACTGGAAGCTTCTTAGAGGTATAGCCTTTCTTTATTTAAATTAATACCAAAGGTATTAATTTAAATAATATCTGAAAGATGAGCTTGAATGATTTTTTATTTCTCTAGTGGTTAGACCAAGGAATGGAATGACTGACAAAATATCTAAAGGGGAGGAAAAGAAGAGACACTTAATGTGTTAAAATATTGAAATCTAAATAAAAGAGATACATTATTTCAATATGGATAGCTAAAAATTAAATGGAAAATAAACTTAAAAGGTTTTGCACAGCAAAGGAAACCATCAACACAATGAAAGGATAACCTACTGAATGGGAGAAAATATTTGCAAATGATATGACCAATAAAGGATTAATATCCAACTTATTTAAATAGCTCATACCACTCAACAGCAAAAAGACAAACAACCTTATTAAAAAATAGGCAGAACTGAATAGACATTTTTCCAAAGAGGAAATGCAGATGGGCAACAAGCACATGAAAAGATGCTCAACATTGCTAATCATCGGGGAAATGCAAATCAAAACCACACTGAGACATCACCTCACACCTATCTGAATGGCTATCATCAAAAAGACCACAAATAACAAATGTTAGAGAGGATGTGAAGGAAAGGTAACCCTTGTACAATGTTGGTGGGAATGTAAATTGGTCTCCATGGAAAAGAGTATGGCAGTTTCTCAAAAAACTAAAAATAGAACTACCATATGAACCAGCAATTCCACTCTTGGATCTATATCTTAAAAAACCCCAAAACACTAATTTAAAAATATACATGCACCCCAATGTTCATAGCAGCATTATTTATAATTGCCAAAATATGGAAGCAACGTAAGTGTGTCCATCAACAGATGAATGGATAAAGAAGATGTAGTGTATATATATATATACTATATATATATATATATACACACTATATATATATATATATCCATATATATATAGTATATATATGTGGAATACTACTCAGCCATAAAAAAGAATGGAATTTTGCCATTTGCAGCAACATGGATGGACTTGAATGGTACTATGCTAAGTGAAATAAGTCAGACAGAGAAAGACAAATACTGTATGATATCACTTACATGTGGAATCTAAAAAATACAATGAACTAGTGAATAAAACAAAAGAAGCAGACTCACAGATATAGAGAATAAGCTAGTGGTTACCAGTGGGGAGACGGAAGGGGGAGGGGCAACGTAGGGGTAGTATATTAAGAGGTACAAATTATTATGCATAAAATAAATAAGTTACAAGAATATACTGTATAGCACAGGGAATACACCCAATATTTTATAATAGCTATAAATGGAGTCTAAACTTCAAAAATTGTGAATCACTATATTGTATACCTGTAACTTATATAATATTGTATATCAACTATACTTCAATAAAAAAATTTTTTAGGGGGGGTTGGTGGTGGTGAGATGAATTGGGCGATTGTGGTTGACGTATATACATATTAGTGTATATAGATAACTAATAAGATAACTAATAAGATACCTAATAAGGTAATAGATAACTAATAAGAACCTGCTGTATAAAAAATAAATAAAATAGAATTCAAAGATCAAAAAAAAAAGGATCTTATAGAGAGGACCTTCAAGATGGAGGAGTAAGATGTGGTGATCACCTTCCTCTCCACAAATACATCAGAAATACATCTACATGTGGAACACCTCCTACAAAACACCTACTGAATGCTGGCAGAAGACCTCAGACTTCCCAAAAGGCAAGAAATTCCCCACCTACCTGGGTAGGGCAAAAGAAAAAACAGAGACAAAAGGATAGGGATGTGACTTGCACCTCGGGGAGGGAACTGTAAAAAAAAAAAAAAAAAAAAAATTTAAAGAAAATACATCTAGTGACTTTAACATATAACTTGAAAATATAAAATAGTGATCATTTAATATATTCAAGAAAGGGAGCAAGGCTTGAGTATAAGAATCTGCATTACATGATACTATGATTTCCTATCCTTGAAGTGGTGATCTTCATTCACACACTCCCTAGGGAAGCTAGCAATGGAAACATACCAGTCATGGTTTATTTGTAAGTTTATCTGGAAGTCATTCACAATTGAAGAAAATCAGCAGAGGTAATGCTCAGACCTTATTATTAAGTTCCTGACAGTTCTTAGGCTGGTAAATGTATTATCGATCTACTTCTGGTCATGTTTTTGGTTCATATCTGGCCCATCCTATCTAAAAACTATTACTCATTCACTGTTATCTGCTCACAGCACACAGGGATGTTACTCAACCTATTTCGAGACTGCAGGTAACTACACTGCAATCTTCTCTTTCAAGAGAACAATTTACTGCAAAATTTATGACCAGTAGGATAATTTCACATAGACGGCAAAATGTGGTGGAAAGCACTGAATTAGGAACTAGAATAAATTTGATTCTCTTATGTCCTATTTCCTCTGCCACTCCAAATTGGGAAGGAAGGAAGGAGAGAAGGAAGGGAGGGAGGGAGGAGGGAGGGAGGAAGGGAGGGAGGGAGGGAGGGAGAGAGGGAGGGAGGGAGGCAAAAAGGGAGAGGGAGAGGGAGAAAGAAAGAAGGAAGGAAGGAAGGAAGCAAGGAAGGAGAGAGAAAGAAGGGGGAGGGAGGGAGGAAAGAAAATCTACTTATTATTCTTTATTTTAAAAGGCAAATAAATAAAAGAGATAATACATGTGAAAGTACTTTACACAATTTAAAGACTAGTGTTATAATACAGTGCATTACTATATGCTTAATTACTCTATCTTTGCCAAATTGTTGTCCAGACATATTAACCGAATTTAGACAACTAAAAAATATATTTTGGGAATCAATATTTTCTGAATTTGCATGACTCTAACATGGTAGACTTAAATTTAAGCCATTTTAATAAGAGATTTCTGAGTCAATTACTACTGTAAAGTAGTAGTATGTGAATTATATGTAAATATATAAATTATATATATGTAAAGTCCAGATATTTTTAAGATTTCCTTTGATTTTACCTAATGTCCTTTTTCTGTTTCAGAATCCCATCCAGGATACCACACTACATTTAGTTGTCATGTCTCCTCAGGCACCTCTTGGCTGTGACAAGTTTCTCCTACTTTACTAGTTTTTGATGACCTTGGCAGATGACCTCAGATTCTTATACTGAGGCGTGCTAGTGAGCGTTTTGAAGGATGCCCCTCAATTTGAGTTTGTCCATTATGTCTCTAATGATTAGACTGCAGTTATGGGTCTTGGGGAGGAAAACCACAGAGGGAAAGCTGCCATTCTCATCACATCGTATCAAGGACATGACTTAATCACTGATGGAAGGTAAGCTTTCCCACACAGCTGTGGCAATGACTATTCTGTTTCTACACTGTGAAGTTACTTTTTTAGCCCCCTTTCCATATCATCTATAACTTTTGCTTTATAAAATTTGCTGCTACAGTATTTGTACATATATATTCCTAAGTATTAGATCTTACTGGATCTTGTAGCTTTAGCATTACAATGCTTTCGGCCTAGATTCTACACTGAGATTAAGATCACTACCTGTTATTTTCTTTACTTTGTATTTGCCTGACATACCTAGTCGATTTTTTATATTTATCCATTCCAAATCAATTTGTTTTTAGATATATTACTTTTCGACAGCAAAGAGTTGCCATGCATGCTAAAAATCTTGTATCTTTTAATAGTTAAGCCCATTTATATTTACTGAAAAAGACATATGACAGTCTTTCAAATTTTACCTTATATAACAGCTAGCATGCAAAACAACATGTGTTGCATAATATATATGAACATTATGTAACTTAAATACACGTGAATGTGTATATAAACAGGTATAAATTACATACGTGCATATATGCATGTGTGTGCATGATTTGTTTTCTTTGCCTCTTTTTGAAGTTCCTCTGAAATTTTGGAATTCTTGTATTTTTGTTCTAGTGGTTAACTTTATGCTTATCCTGTGATACAATACCCTTAGACCTCCCCCCTTTAGATAACAAATGTTATCTTTTATGAAAACCATAAAGTCAGCTCTAATCCTCTTCCCTTCCATCCTTCCCTGCTCCTTTGTCATACAATTATCTTTTTACTGAATGATTACTTTTGTTCCCTTAAATTTGCTAACACTTTCACTACTAGAATAGTCAGTTTAAATGATATTCCTTGATCCCCAATGCTCACAAATGAGTAATCAATGAGTTTATTCTACTTCCAGTGTTTGTTCCTCTTTCTCCCAATTTTTATTATTCGTATATCATGTCTATGTCTAAAAACATTTAAAATTTACATTCCATTTTTTTATCCTTATATTCACTTTTTTTGGCTTAGATTTGCAATTACATCTATTCAGTGCTTATTGCCAGTTCTTTTGCTAAAGTACCCTTGATTTGTTGGAAGACTCAAGGATTTTTCTCAAGGAGGACTTAAGAAAACAATATTCTCAGCGTTCTTGCATAAAAATTCAGTATTTGTAGCCTTTATGTTTGAAGAACAACTTGCTTAGATGTAAAATCCCTGGCTCACATATTCTGAGATTCCTTCAGTATATAATATTTATGTTAAAAGAGATAACTGAGTCAAATACTTATTAAAAATAAATTTCACAAGCACTTTTTTAGTTCCTGTTATGTTTCAAGTACATAAACCTTGACCAAGGTGTCAAGGTTATTTTTTACATCACTTTTGTTTTATTTTATTTTTTGGCCGCATCATGCGGCATGTGGGATCTTAGTTCCCCAGACAGGGTTCGAACCCGTGCTCCCTGCATTGGATGTGCAGAGTCTTAATCACTGGACTGCCAGGGAAGTCCCCAAGGTTATTTAAAGTTAAAAAAAAAAAATTAAAAAAAAAAACAACTACCTTTGCCGACCATATAGTCTGAGAGGGGAGACAGTATGCCAACAAATAATTACAGTAAGATCCAAGAAAAACTAATAACAGCCAAAAACACAAAGGGTTGGGGGAGCACATTTAAAACACAGATAAAGAAACAAATATCAGTACAAATAAAGTTAATATTTATACTATTTAGGAGTGAAAGCAAATAAATGAACTTTAGTCATTAACAGCAATGTGCAATGTTCTAATTATAAGTGCTTATTTAATATATATGACTACACTAAGTTAAAAAATGTTAGTCCAAAGGATGTAGCAGAAAACAACTTTATTTTCCCTCACTCCCCATTTTGTGTCCTTTCAAACCAGCTCTGGGGAACATGTTCTTCCTTTCCTCTCCATGAACTCTCTGACAGGTCCCATGATTGTCCCAATCACTCTCAATTCATTTATTCAAATATCTCTTGAGCATCTCTTATTTGCCAGGTGTAGGTGAAGCAGAAGGAAACAAAACTCAAAGCATAAAAAGTTTTTTTAAACCTTATAATATGGTGAAAACAAGTGACCTAGAGTACTGGGGATAAAGAATGACTTGTATGTGGGTGCAATTTTACATGGGCTGGTCTGGGAAGGTACCTCTGAAAGGTTATATCTGAAACCTAACAGAGTAAATAAGCCAGGAGGCTACGTGGGTGGGCAAAAACATTCTGGATAGAGGGAACTGAAAAGGCAAATTTCTATGGGAAGAGCAGGCTCCCTGTGTTCTTGGAACAGAGAAGAAGTTGGGGAGACAGTACGTGACTTAGCAAAGGGGAGAGCAGAGAAAAATGACATCAAAGAGGCAACAGGGCCCCGATCGTGTAGGGCCTTGTAGGTCAGGTTAAAAATTATGGACTTTTCTATAGAACAAAAGGAATGCACTTGGATGGACTTTTCTATAGAACAAAAGGAATGCACTTGGATGGTTTTAAATAGACAGATGACATATTCTGAATTTTATTTTAACAGGATCACCCTGGCTACTGTGTTGAAAAGTAAACAGTATATGGCATAGATCAAAATAAGGAGACTACCATTAGACGGCTTTTAAATGAGCAAAGGAGAAATGATGGTGACTTAGATGAGCATGTCAGTGATACATTGGGATATACTGCGAAGTAGTAAGTTTCTCAATATCATTTACAAGTACAGCCAACATGATTTCTTAATGAATTGGATATAAGATGTCAGAGAAAAGAAATCAAAAATGACTTCACAGTTTTCTGATGAACAACTGGAGGATTGTAGTTGCTATATACTGAGATGGAAGAAGGCTGAGATAGAAACAGGTTTGATGGGCAGATTTAAATCAAGAGTTAAGTTCTGGGAATTCCCTGGCACTGGTGGTTAGGACTCTGTGCTTCCACTGCATGGGGCACAGGTTTGAGCCTTGGTCCCTGGTCGGGGAACTAAGATCCTGCATGCCACACAGCACGGACAATAAATAAATAAATAAACAAATAGATAAATATTAAAAAAAGAGTTAAGTTCTAATCATGTCAAGTTTGAGAAGCCAGTGAACATCCAAGTGAATAAGCTGAATACACAGTAAAATACATGTGGAGTTCATATGAGTGGTCTAGGATTGTATAGGAGTCAATAAGAAGTTATAAATAATATTTAAAATTGGACAACTGCATGTAAAAGAATAAAATTAGTACATTTTCTCACACCATATAGATTAAAGGTCTAAATGTAAGACTGGAAACCGTAAAATTCCTAGAAGAAAACAGAGGCAGACACCCTTGACATAAATTGTAGCAATATTTTTTTTTTGATCTGTTTCCTAAGGCAAAGGAAACAAAAGCAAAAATAAACAAATGGGACATAATTAAACTTAAAAGATTTTTCACAGGAAAGGAAACCATCAACAAAATAAAAAGACAACCTCCTGAATGAGAGAAAGTATTTGCAAATGATATGACCAATAAGGGGTTAATATCCTAAATATATAAACAGCTCATACAATTCAACATCAAAAAAACCCAAACAACCTAGTTTAAAAATGGACAGAAGGCCTAAAGAGACACTTATCTAAAGAAGACATACAGATGGCCAACAGGCACATGCAAAGATGCTCAACATCGCTAATCATCAGGGAAATGCAAATCAAAACCATAATGAGATATCACCTTACACCTGTCAGAATGGCTATCATCAAAAAGAACACAAATAACAAATATTGGTGAGGATGTGGAGAAAAGGGAACCCCTGTGCACTGTTGGTGGGAATGTAAATTGGTGCAACCACTGTGTAAAACAGTATGAAGTTTCCTCAAAAAACTAAAAATAGAACTACCATAAGATCCAGGAATTCCACTCCTGGGTATATATCTGAAGAAAATGAAAACACTAATTCAGAAATATACATACACCTTAATGTTCATAGAGCATTATTTACAATAGCCAAGATATGGAAGCAGCCTAACTGTCCGTCAACAGATAAATGGATAAAAAGATGTATTATATATGGAATACTATTCAGCTATAAAGAATAATGACATTTTGCCATTTGCAACAACATGGATGGACCTGGAGGGAACTATGCTTAGTGAAGTAAGTCAGACAATAAAAGAAAAATACTGCATATTTTCATTTATATGTGGAATCTGAAAAATAAAACAAACCAGTGAATATAACAAAAAAGAAACAGACTCATAGATATAGAAGGCAAACTAGTGGTTACCACTGGGGAGAAGGAAGGGGGGCAGCAAGATAGGATTAGGGAATTAAGAGGTACAAACTACTATGGATAAAATAAATAAGCTACAAGGATATATTGTACAACACAGGGAATATAGTCAATATTGTATAATATCTTTAAATGGAGTATAAACTATAAAAATTTTGAATCACTATTTTGTACACCTGAAATAAATATAATATTGTAAGTCAACTATATATTAAAAAATAGTTTTTAAAAGCTGTGGGACTGGATAAACTCTCCTAAGGAGTGATTATAGTTGGGAAGATAGCTGCAAGGATCAAACCCTGGTGCAGTGCGTAATTTAGAGGTAAGGAATTTGGGGAAGCTGCAGAGACTAAGAAAATGTTGTAAGAAAAACAAAACAAGACAAAGGAATTATGTTCTGGAAGCCAATGAAGAAAGTGGACAAAGGAGAAAGGTGGTGGTGTGTCATATGATGGCTTTGGATCAAACAAGATGAGGACTGAGAGGAGACCACTGGACTTGTGAATGTTTGCAAGTCATCTGCGACCTTAACAAGAGCAGTTTTTGAAGAACGGTGTGGGCAAAAGCCTGAAAGATGAGGGAGAAGAAGGAAGGAGATGTGAGGGAAAGGAGAGATGATACTTGAACAGCATTAATGAACTCTGACTTTGGTCTCTGAGTGTGGTAGGTATTTATATCTGACCCCCTAGGCTTGGAAAATGGTTCAGACTTAGTCTCCCCTCACCATCCCCAATTCCTGCCCCCGACTTGGGATAAGGTCTAGTTTCCTAAATTCAGATCATATCTCCTCCATCTAATCTTTTATAAATAGTCTCTCATCACCCTGGTTTTGAGCAGTTTACTCCAGAGAAACTCTATTGAGCCAACTCCCCACCAAGTGACCCTCATAGGGCTGAGTCCCCATAAGACCACGGGATGGGCATGATCCATGCAGCCTTGGCCCTAAAAAATCTTCGGGAAAGCAGCCTTTTCCCAATGGAAGCATGTCTCCTTGATCCATCATCAGAACATTCAGGCAGCCAGACACTCTTCGGCTTGAGAATGATGCCAAGATTACCTTCTGCTAATCTGGCCATTTCCTTTGCTATTTGATGTCCCAAGGGGTAAATTGTAAAGTTCTTCTTTGGAGGCTGAACTGAATACTGATAACTCTTATTTAATGTGCACTATGTCAAGGGCTACTCTAGAATCGTTACTCATATTTAAAAATGTATTGTTCACAGCACCCATTGAGGTAAGAATCCATTTTACATACAGGGAAACAGAAGTACAGAAAAGTTAAGTAACGTTCACAGAGTCACATAACGTCTAAGTGGCAAGCTCAGGATTTAAACTTAGACAGTCCGGCAATGGAGTCTGCACTCCTAGCTGAAATTCTCCTCTGATAGGAGGAGACTGAGACTCAATTCCACACCACTATTAACTTACATTAAGAACAAGAAAACTTAGATTCTGTGTTTGTTACATTATATGATGCTGTTAGTTTGTTAGAAAGCTTTTGGTCTCTAGCAATACCATTATTGCCATTAAACAAATAAATATCTTTGGTGCTGCATTCTGTTTATATGTAGCAAAATAGCACATGAGAATAACAACAGGAACTGTAAACTATCCTTAAAAATTTCCAAGGTGATCCATCTGATGGAAACCCATTCATTACCTTTCCTCATATCTACACAATTTGAAGATTCAGAATCCCCTGATGGAAGAACCAGCTCTGAAGCTGATGTTCTTGAAGGCACCAAGTTACATGATACAAAGTACAGAAAAGAATTGTGACAGAGACAGCATACAAAGGACACATTTTTCTTCATTTTCTACTTAAGACAAAGGGAAAAGAAAATGCTCGAGAGGACAAAGTACATAAGTATGGATTAAAAGTCAGGAGAAATTCTCAAGTTTTGTTTGGTTGATTTCCCAGACTTTTACTTTTTTATATTTTAGGTAAATTCCTATCTAACACTGAAAATACAAGTATAAGGACGATGTTCATTCCTTAAGCTCATTCTTATTTTGTAATTCTATTAAATAAATTATATTTTGCAAAATTAAGAAAGTATACATCAGAGAGATAATAAAAAGTGTAATGCAGTGTATCACCTTTATCTGTAGTCTAAATTCAAAATATCAAAATATCATGTGAGGCATCTCAGAGGCTAGTATTATACTGATATCTTACACACTTCAGCATAGACCTCCTGGTTTCACACTATCTACCCTTCAGGTCCATCTTCTGAGGAGTGCTAGATGGTCTTTCTGTAGGAAATGCTGCCAACATTATTAATGGCCTATGCTAAAATATAAGCAAGCAAAAATAAAGTCAATTCGGCTATCTTCCTCCAAACCCTAAAATCTTGTTCCAAAAATCTGTAACCAGACATGATTTTTAAAGCACAAAAACATGGAAGTATCCAGAAGCAAACAGCAAGCATAGCATAGCCCTTCACCTTTTCTTAGAGAAAAATCTCTCTAGACCAACTTTAGTGTCAGAGTTACCTGGACAGCTCATTCCTAATGCAAAAGGTCATTACCCATTCCTGGAGATTGAGTCTGGAGGTTCAGGTGGGGTCAAGCTGCTCTCTAACTGATTCTAGTGCTGGTGCTTACTGAAGTCAGTTGTCTAGCAACTAGAATAGTCATTCTCAAAATCTCAATGTCTGTACCATCTACATGAATACCATTTGGGGGGTTATAACATTATTTACTTGATAATTAAAGAATCTTTTCTTTAAAGTTTTATATCTGTTAGATATACATAACATAGATAGATAGATAGACAGACAGTAGAATCTTATGTAGCCAGCTTACAATACTTCAGTAGCCACTTCATGGTTTTGTATACATGCATTCCCAATTTTGGACTGCAAATTAAAACACCATTAAAATTCAACATATGCTTCTCCCATAAAGTACTACAGTATAAATGACTTACATTCAACAATTCAAAAAGTTATGTTTCAGAGCATAAATATTTCCAGTGAGATGTTTTGAATACTGCATAGTATTCAAGAACTGCAAGAATAGTGCATAGTGCATTTATTTGAAGAAATATTAATACACTGTGCTTAATACATAAGAAATGGCTTTTCTTATATAAAACTGTAAGCATACATGGAGAACATGGAGACTAAGAAATCAATCTGGTATTTGAACTTTACAGTGAGTCTTGAATAATGAAAGCTGATTTGGAAATATGGAGACCTGATCAGGATGTTGAATATATAGAGAGAGAGAAGGGGGGGAAAAAAAAAATTTTAGCAGATGGCAAGCATAAATTGAAATATATAATCTAAGCACCTGATCTTTTGTAGAAACACACATTAGCTTAAACTCAATTATAAAATCTAATTACATTTCTTGTGAAACCTTTTAAAATGTTGATCAGTTATTAACGGCTTAATATTTGCAACTACTTGGAACACAGTAGGTAAAGACAGTGCAGTGAGAGTAACTATAAAGCATGTGTGGCTCATCCATCCAGTCATCAGCTGCATGATTAACAAGAAAATGTGCTCAAGTTCATTTGTGACTAATTGGCAGTCTTCCTTACAAAACAAAAGCTATCCTTCCAAGTGGAAAGAAATTTCTTAACGGATTCTTAACTGGAACCATCTGCTTCTCCTGAAATCTTTTTTTTTTTTTTTTTTTGGTCAAAGTGAAACTTTTCTTGACTACTTTCTTTCACTGTTGTCTTAAGAACAAAAGCACAAAAACTGACCAATATGGCAATCAAGACAATTCAGTAAGAAACTTTCATCTATTTGCCACCAGTGAATGCCACAGAGACCATCACCGCAGGAAAGACAATAGAGGAGGCAACTCTAAGGCAATCTTTGAGCAACTTTCCTAGTTTTAAAGTTTCTTTGGAAAAAATGTTGGCCTTTGGTTCCGTTTTACAGTTCACAGTGCCATCAATTGAAGCTGTGCTCAGATATGCTGGGAGAAAATGGCTCCTTTCAGGTTAACTCGGTTTTAACTCGCAATGTGACTTGCTCTATGTGAAATGTGGCTAGCTTCATCTAGTCTAAATTGGGGGCTTTTATCAGTCTCTTTTTGCCTCGGGACAGCACGGGAAATGAGATGTTTGATTTCAATGCATTTTTTTTCCAGCTGAAATGTGTAAACAAATAGATTGGGGAAGATGTAATGAAATCATCTGTGGCCTGGAGCTAGCTATGGGTCCTGCGCTAAGCATCTGACGCAATCAACTGTCTAAGAGATTGAAAGTCCTAGGCACTGGGATTTAAGGTTATCATGAGCTCAGAGAAGGGAGGATCTAGGAAGGGGTTCTCACAGTAACTTCGTATACAGAGGTTAGGTCAAATAGAGTGGTAAGTGACCAAAGGCATTTTAAACAATAAAAAGAAACCACATGGATAATTCAAATACTAAAATTAATATATAGAGAAACTCTAGATCAGAATTCAAGTGTACTTAGTTTTCCCTCTGATTTCGTTCATAGCTCATTGGTTGCCTTTAGACAAACCAAATGATTTTTCCACGCTTCCGTTTCCCAGTAGGAAAAAATATGGTTAGAAAAGGATTATTTTACCCAGAACATTAAGGACGATAGAGCACAACAGGGAAAGTAACAAAAAATGGATCTGAGCATTTTATCCTTGCATCAACTGGAGCAGTAGTATTGCATTTTTCTATTGCATTTTACATTTTCATTTAAAGGAGTCCTCTTGCCGTAAAATGCTTGAAAAATTCGTAGTCTAGAAGAGGGTTTCTAAAGTGACTTCCAGCTCTGATGATGGCAAAGCTATTTTAGACAAGGTATATAATTCTCAACTCTACCTTAAGTAACCTCTGTGCACACAGCTCCTGTGACAGGATTTCCATCAACACAAATTTACATGAGAATGGGCATCACTAAAAGACTAATAAAGGAAGGGAATATAGTGGAGATAGACAGTGAAGGGCCTTCACTTTGTTAAAAGAGAAAGTCAATATGAGTATTTGTATTCATTCAGATATAAGTAGAAAAGAATGCTACTATTTGGTAGCTTTCCATTGAATGGGCTACAAAAGTAAATGAAATTATGAAATGAAAATGAAATTAAAAAAAAGAAAGTGAAAGACTTCTGTAGTGCTAATTAATAACTCAAATTATTTCTAGAGCAATTTATTAGGTATACGTTAACCATGGATGTTTACAATAATCTTAAGAAACTCTTGAACTAAATTTTTTGATCAGATAAAATGTTGTATTGAATAGTATGTGAAAAGAGTGAGCTTTTGTCAGAAATATTTCATTGTTGTACAAAGATTTCATTGCAATAAAATTTTATTTGTATTCGAAGAGAATGGAAAATTCAGAAATGTATTTTTCTAAATGAATAAAGGAAATTAAAATGGCATTCTGTTAAAAGATATCTCATTTTATGACATTTTGACTAGGTACAGAAAACTGGAATTATAATGTACCTCATCTACTCAATATCCTACTATTATTTGATGGGAAATATTTTTTAAAACAACTCAACTAGAGTTAACTCCTTAAAAAGAATCTTGAAAATAGGATTCTCCCAAAATATTGTTTGTATTAGAGTATATTTTATAAGAGAAATGAAGCACTTTTGGAAAACAATAAATCATGCCTAAAATTCCCATTCACTCTCACATACTCTTAATAACTAAAATGATGTAGAAAAGTCCTTCCTAATTGGCTACATAGATTGCTCTTCTCAGTGATGTCAAGAGGTCATGTGGTTTTTATAAGGGCAACATACACGCAAATGATTGTGCTTTGCTGAAAATAATTAAGGAAAAAGTATTAATTTGTTTAACCAAGTCAATCAAACATCAGGATGTATTATAAGACTAGCTGGAAGGGAAATAGTACTTCTGGGTGCATGCACCTTGAAAGATTCCTCATCACTTTGTGAGGAAATGCTCATTTTCATTTTACCAGTGCCCCAAGATAAATGTGGGTAGGCAGAGAGGCTTGCAGAAAAATCCCTAATCAGAACAGATTACAGGACTGTGTGATTCTCTGACAACTAATTGAGGAAACGTGTTAACATGGAGGCATGTTAAGCCAAATGGAACACTTACATATTTATTAAAAGTTAGGCATAGTAAACTAAACAACATATAAAACATGAATTCAGTTATGGGGAAGAAGAATGAAGTGTTTACCTGAAGGCAAAGAGGTAGAGTCAGACCAAATTATCTAATATCATTCCCCACCTAGTCACCCAATGCAGATTGCCATTTCCTAGTTACCAAGAACTTCACTTTATCATCTTGGAGTCAGGAGATTGTGATCATCCAGAAAAAAACCTGATTATTGCCCATTTAAAAATATTATGGGGCTTCCCTGGTGGTGCAGTGGTTGAGAATCTGCCTGCCAATGAAGGGGACACGGGTTCGAGCCCTGGTCTGGGAAGATCCCACATGCCGCGGAGCAACTGGGCCCGTGAGCCACAATTACTGAGCCTGCACGTCTGGAGCCTGTGCTCCGCAACAAGAGAGGCTGCGATAGTGAGAAGCCCGCGCACCGCGATGAAGAGTGGCCCCCGCTTGCCACAACTAGAGAAAGCCCTGGCACAGAAACGAAGACCCAACACAGCCAAAAATAAATAAATAAATAAATAAATAAATACTAAAAAAAAAAAAAAAAAAAAAAAAAATTATGATTCACCTCAGCTGAGCAATCAGAAAGTCGCCTGAGTAAATTAAAGATTTGCTTTTAAATATTGTAACACATCAATAGATTAATGTCATAAATGTTCAGAATATTTTGAAAATTAGATTTGAACCAAGAAAGAACAGCTAGAAAATAAAAACATAAACGAAGACAATGTCAAATGTTCTGGTATAAATCCATCTATGGGGTTACATGCTCTCTTCCAGATACAGTCCAAATATTTTATACTTTGAGACGTTTGTGGGTTTGTTTAATTCAAAAGATAATTAGATTACTGATAAAAGCTAATAAACTAGTCTCACATATGACTCTGTAATATTCTTCTGATTAACCTCTGAACTTGCTTTCTTTTCCTCCCACTCACCTCACCCCACCCACCACCATAGGATCTACAAATTCCAAGTTAGAATCACATCTCCCTGATGTGCTCCCAAATAGACAAAAAGGAAAGGGATTTTCCTTTCCTTAGTTGAGTCAGTCTCTAAGGCAGATGGTTAATTCATTGCACCTGTAACCAATTAGTCATTCAAAACAACTGATTCTTCACAGTAAATTGTTGCTTTGCCAATATGAGAAGCAGGTGCATATTCAATGGATAAATCGCCAAGTGGCTGGGTACACAAGATGGAAATAATCCAAATACAAAACTCTTTTAGATTAATGTGCAGAAAAATATGATCAGTTACAATGCTTCCAATCTAAATTAAGAATTTAATTATTTCAGATTTTGAATCGTGGCTTTGAGAATTTTACTTTTTCATTCTGATATTTGGCTATCAAATTAGGCAGATGTATTTTCAATAAAAATTAGCTTCCTTTTTAAAATAATACTTAGAATTTTTTTCTTCTCTCTTGAAACAATGAATTTTGATTACAATAAATGTATTACAATATATTACATTATATAGTAATCCTATTCAGTTATTCTGCTTCAAAACAGGTACCTTAAATGGAAGATTTAACTTCCAGCCCAGGCACCATGACTAACTCCATGAAACTGGGTACAGGTTAGTCACTTTCATGTTTTGTAGAACGAGAATCTTTGTGGACTATTTGATTATTCTATTGCTACGGTGCCAACGTTACAGACTTTCATAGACTTGAACCATTTTATTCTAGGAAATTATTCAATAAATATTCTTATGTTTCTCAGATATATTATTTGAATATAGAGAAGGTGTCCAGAAACAATTTTGGGAGCTTCAGATGTCAATAGCATCAAATCTAAGCATCCCAACTTCTGAATTCTCTTTCCATCAGGATTGTAGGATGATAAGGAATCACACCCAAGAGGAGCATCAGACCCTATTTAGTTGGCACCAGGATCTTATTCATATCTTCTCATCCTAGGAACCAGCCTAGAGGGTACATACATGGGGAGACCATGGCCACATTTCTAAAATTAATAAGGGATCTCCAAACACCTGGATGAAAATTTTTGTACACGGAGGAGATTATCTCTGGGAGGATACAAGACTCTAACTGCATCATTGTAGTAGTATCACTATCCCAATCAGGACAGACAAACTGGAGACATGTTTAACTCTGTCTTTCCACATCTCACATGTCTCCAATCCTTTGGATAGAATTTTCAGTATATTTCCCATGTTTTTCATTTCCATCATCACTATTCTTCTTTTTTTTTTTTTTTTTATTAATTAATTTATTTATTTTTGGCTGTGTTGGGTCTTCGTTTCTGTGCCAGGGCTTTCTCTAGTTGTGGCAAGCAGGGGCCACTCTTCATCGCGGTGCGCGGACCTCTCACTATCGCAGCCTCTCTTGTTGCGGAGCACAGGCTCCAGGCGCGCAGGCTCAGTAATTGTGGCTCACGGGCCCAGTTGCTCCGCGGCATGTGGGATCTTCCCAGACCAGGGCTCGAACCCGTGTCCCCTGCATTGGCAGGCGGATTCTCAACCACTGCGCCACCAGGGAAGCCCCGTCACTATTCTTCTGATGTCCTTGTCCCCCAACTGACTTGTTCAATGTATTCACACATTTTTCATTTACTTATTCAATGAATATGGATTAAGTATCCACTAAGGCCAGGCACAAAAAAAAAACTGTGAGTGGAGAATAAGGCAGACAAGATACCTGTTTTAATGGTATTGATAGTCTAAGGTAGATAATGACAAATAAATCAATAGTTAAATTTAGTACTAATCCAGAGCTGAGGATCATGAAGGCTCCTGGAATAAGTGAATGTGTAAGCCAAAACCCAGTGGTGAGCCCCTTCTCTAATTAAGCAAAATAAAGGACGGAACATTTTTCCAGGCAAGGGGAATGATCTGTTTCTTGTCTCTTGACTCTCAGTGCCAAGCTTCACAATGATTACAGATTTATATCCTTAAAAATACTTCAGATCATGGCCATCCTCTGTTTATAGATTCCCTATTGTCTACTAAAGAAATTACAAACTTGAGATTGTTTCCAGCCTCATCTTCTCCAACAAAGGGCAAAAGAGTATTAGTCCAGCAAAGAGTATTAGTCCTTTGCTGAAAAACAGGAACAGTTAACCCATTTTTTTTGTTGTTTGTGCTATCTGCTTATACTGGAATGCCCCACACTGTAATGCCTTCTCAACATCACATGAAGTCCTACTTATCCTTGAAATATCTGTTAAAATATTGTTTTCTGGGAAGTTTCCCTTGCCCTTCCATTCAGAATTAGCTGCTTTTTAAAAAATTCTGCAGCCCATTCATTGCTCCTCTATCATATAGCACCTATTTTATTCTGCTTTCTATAGTAGATCTTTGTTCGTAGCTGAAGTTTAGGCTATACTAGCAACTTGGAAGTCCCTGCCCCACTGCTTTAGAATTCCTAAGCCACACTCCAGTCTAGAAGCTTTCTTCCTCCTTAGCTGCTTTATTGCCACAGTGAAAATAGAGTTGCCCATAATTTCCTGTCTCCCTCCAAGTAGCAGGGGTAACTTGATACTGGATGTTCCCAGTGGTATTTCTCACTATCAGGGCCCCCTTTAGCATCTGGAATTTGACCTTGCCTGTGCTTTATTTCTCCTCTCCTCCCTAACGACCTGAGCTTCCTGGCATTACCTTTCTTCTGCACTCTCTGGTATTCCTGATGAATTCCCATTTAGAATCATGGCTCTTTCTGCCATAGAAGAAAACTTTCTTCCAAACATGATAAAGTTTTCACAGAGGTGGACTCACCTCTAAGAAATTATGCATTTTAAAAAATCGCCTAAAGAGATATTTGCTTTTTTAGATTTAAAGTTCCCTTAGATAAGAAATTCAGACCAGGTTATGGTAAACTAGGCTTTTCCTAACATTCTTCTACTCTCACATCTGGTCCCTTAAATATTCTCTGACATTTAGGGCTGTCACATGGAACCCTCTCCAGGGTTGGGTGGACGCCCTTCATCTCAGCCTTTGATAAAGATTTTAATTGAAAAGAACTAACTTCTGATCGTAATACTCCATTTACAGTTGCCCCCAAAGAATTTTAGGTCTTTTTTGGAATAAGAATTCCTAGAAATTCTATGACTCTTGGTGCCTTGGAGTCATGGATGTAGGCTCTGGCTGCATACCTCTCCCTCTGCAACGAGATTATGCCTAATTCTATTTTTCAAGCCTCTCAATCTTATGAAATCTTGCCTAGGATGGTGCTTTATGCACAGTAGGCACCTAATAAATGCAGTTGAATTAAATTTTCCCAGGAACAAACATATGGCTCAGATGACTAAAACGTGAAAATCCTCTATAACATACTGCATGGCCATCTAAGGGGGAAAAAAATCTTGTTAATGCTCATGGTGACAAGTTTATATCCTGAAACATGAGATCTGATTAGCTTTTTAAATTTAGCTCTCATAACTACTACTTTTACTGCTTGTCATAGGATTATCCAGCTCACTTTGAAATTCAGCTACAAAATAGAACACTTTGACGTTCTGTGATTATACCAGTTTCTGTGAACATATAACTCCGTGGCAGGGGGTTTATTAAAACTAGAGTTTGGGAACCTAAGGAGGTCATGTTGAAGAAATCTCAAGGGGGTCTCAGGGATGAGAACACTTCGGGTGCATTTGGCACTGGTACCAGCAAAAAATACAGTGTTTTGCCAGGATCTTACCTTGTTAACTGAGATTTTGTAGTCATGAGGGCAAGGTCATGGATTCAGTTTTTGTATGTCAGTTCCTCGGCCTTGGGCTGTACCCCTAAACTGTTGTCAACAGATACCCATCATTTACCAGGAATATCACTAAAGCATGCAACACAGGGGCACTAACTTAAAAGTCCATCAATAATTTATTTCATAAATTTGTGTGGAGCACCTACTAGGGATTCTGAACTTATTCTGCAGATAAGAAACTAGCAGCAACACTCTAGTATTTTTTAAGTAAACATATACATATGAACTTTCAATAGGGTGTAGATCTGTATGTCAGATCCATGGCCATTTAGAGAGAAAATCAAGCACTGGGAGATATGCACATCCTGGGTTGAGGTCAGGAGGTTTGATCAGCAGAAATAAAAGTGAACTGGAGTCTCTGGGCTTATCTTAGGTCAATGCACTTACCTAGGCACCAGGACTCTAGGGGTCAATGACCATAAAGTTGAGTCCAACAGACAGTTTAAAACAGATTGTATCAAGATAGATACCTCACGGAATGGGGAGGCCATTGGCTTCCTATCATGATTCCTAGCACTACAATTGGAGAGATGTCAGCAAATTATCCCAACAAGTAATGAGAGCAAGCTGCCACCATTCCATACAAAAACATGCATAGCTTAGAGGTTTCCTATAAAATCAGGAAGCCTTGGTAAACAAGGATATATTTATAGTAGCTGAAGAAGTGGGGCTCGGAGGGTAAGGACAGTCACAGCCATGGAGATAGAGGAATCAGATAGGGTTCCATACTATCAAAGCTTTTTCACTGGTGAGGGGAGGGGATAAAGGAAAAGCGACTCTATCCAATTTCTCTCCTAATGCAAGTGGAGACATTGGGAGAAATGCCACAGTCCTTTCTTAAAATCTGCTCAGAAGACCTACCCCCATATTTGCCAGCCAAGCTTATTACCCGTTTCAATGAAAGAAGGTATTCTTAACAGCAAGATGGAATGTGTAGCAGGACTGCTGGGTTCAACTCCAGAGGCTACTTTTTATGAAAGCTTCTTTCTTAAGAATCTCCAAGGCTTTATCCTGTCTAGATCTTTCAAAACTCACTGCAGAAACAGAGGACAAAGAACCTACGAAAGCAGTACATGGAGATCATAAAAGGTAGTATTCTGGGCAAACACTTGCAATCTTGACGATTCCTACCCCCGTATCCCCTCCCACACTGTGCCAGTATGATTTTGCTTATTTGCTCCTTTTGCACACCTTCAGCATCATTTCCCCTCAAGACACCAACTGCCCTAGTTGCGTGAAATATGACATGGCCATTAAACAATTTTCCATCTTAAAGGTAATTACTTTAGTTGGGTTTTGTTTTTTGTATATCTCAATTTAGGCATCCTTTATTCCTACACTGTATTCTTAGGAACATGAGCAATCTCAGGGATAAATCATCAACTCAGGATTACAGAGCAGACACACGTACACATATGCACACACAGATACTCGTATACACACAAAGATCTGTTACTTTATCACTGCAAATAGCTCTTTGTCATGCAAATCTGTCTTCCACCTCATTTTGCCAATTACACAGTCTCCTCTGCCACATACTTATTAAAAACATTTAGAGATGAAGGGTTTTAAGACCTCATTTCTGTTGCCATTTTACTTCCCTGTGCACATGTGTTTCGTACTCTGACCCTATAAGGCAAACTATTAACTATGTTTCATAGAACCACAAGACTAATAGCATTTGCATATGAGAAATATTGGTTGGCCAAAAAGTTCATTCAGGTTTTGCATAAGGTGTTAAGGAAAAACCCAAATGAACTTTTTGACCAACCCAATATTATTTAATATTGGCATTTTCATATGTAATCTATATTCCTCATATGTTTCTTGAATAATTACTCTACTATTATCACTGCTACTTTTATTACTATTTCTAGTACTAAAACTCCTATTACTATTAGTTAATATTATTTACTGATGACCTACTAAGCTAAGCAATTTATATATGTATAATTTTTAAAACAAATCTAAGTATAATTATTCCCATTTTACAGTAAAGAAATTGAGTAACAAAGAAATTATATAACCTGTTAAATAATGAATCCAGATCTATCTGACTTTAAAGTCCATGCTCTTAACCATTATGGAGAATACAGAAAGTAAGAGAGTATGTATCCTCATGCTGTCATGTGTAATCAGCTATCTTAATACCTAAGATCCTAGGGTAGGTCTGTCAGTTGATGAAAGTGTTTTACACAAAACTTAACATATGAGGATTCACATGTTTAATACTACCAACGTATGACACTATCTTCTTAAATGAGATGAAAATAGATCTTGAATATTGATTTGAATTTGGATCTACTTTCCAGATCCCAAAGCAACTTATGGAAAGACATCATCTGTAAATACTGCATCATCATCATACACTGCCGTGGACACCACCTCACTTCACTGATTCAAGTGTAAATTCCAATAATTCATAAAAGTTTAAAGAGACTAAGCCCTATTCTTTTCTGCCCAAATTGGTTAACGAAACCTTGCATTCCTAATTAAACACATATGTGTATGTAACAAAGTGTACATAGAGGTATTTTTTCCCTCTTATTTTGAAAATGGATCCTTTTAAATCATGTCTGTACTCATAAAGTAAATGAAATATTGCTTATGACTTCCAGAACATATTCATGTCCTGGAAAAGAGAAATGTATCTAGCTTGTTCACTGTTAATCTCTATAATCTAGCAAATCAATGTGCTGTTATTATTTAATATTATGCTAAATTTTAATAAATCTGTTATAAATTCCAAAGGAATTATAGTTATTTACTATTTAAGCTAGACTTAATTAAATGCATAACCTCATTGAAACTTCCACTGATTTTTTTACCGAATAATCTCCTAATTACATATCTCACTTCCCTAAATTATTTGCTTAAAAGAAAAATGTATAACTATCCATAAATTATGAGATATATCTATAAAGAAAAAACATTGAAGAATATAAATATTTATACTCAATTTTTTTCAAAGAGATTTGAAATAATTTATAAAACATATACACTGCAATGGCACAGAAATAGATAACAAGAACAAGAAAAAAGGAAAAATAAGATAAATAGAAAATGAGATTCAAGGTAAGATTACCCAAAAAATGCATACCAAAATTTCTTTAAATATAAGTGATTGATTTTGCTGTGAGCTTCCTAACAGACAAAACAAAATGAGAAATACTATCATTTTTAATTCAGAGTCTATAAGGAGGTTAAATATAGTTGGTCAGGAAAAGCACAGTTGATACATGCATAAAAGTGTTGACTCTTTGGAGGTCAGGTATTGATTAAAACCATGTTGCCGAGCAGAAGCAAGAAAAACTACAATCCTGCAGCCTGTGGACCAAAAACCACAGTTACAGGAAGATAGACAAGATGAAAAGGCAGAGGGCTATGTACCAGATGAAGGAACAAGAAAAAACCCCAGAAAAACAACTAAATGAAGTGGAGATAGGCAACCTTCCAGAAAAAGAATTCAGAATAATGATAGTGAAGATGATCCAGGACCTTGGAATAAGAATGGAGGCAAAGATTGAGAAGATGCAAGAAATGATTAACAAAGACCTAGAAGAATTAAAGAACAAACAAACAGAGATGACCAATACAATAACTGAAATGAAAACTACACTAGAAGGAATCAATAGCAGAATAACTGAGGCAGAAGAACGGATAAGTGACCTGGAAGACAGAATGGTGGAATTCACTGCTGCGGAACAGACTAAAGAAAAAAGAATGAAAAGAAATGAAGACAGCCTAAGAGACCTCTGGGACAACATTAAACGCAACAACATTCACATTATAGGGGTCCCAGAAGGTGAAGAGAGAGAGAAAGGACCAGAGAAAATATTTGAAGAGATTATAGTCGAAAACTTCCCTAACATGGGAAAGGAAATAGCCACCCAAGTCCAGGAAGCGCAGAGAGTCCCATACAGGATAAACCCAAGGAGAAACACGCCAAGACACATAGTAATCAAAATGGCAAAAATTAAACACAAAGAAAAATTATTGAAAGCAACAAGGGAAAAACGACAAATAATATACAAGGGAACTCCCATAAGGTTAACAGCTGATTTCTCAGCAGAAACTCTGCAAGCCAGAAGGGAGTGGCATGATATACTTAAACTGATGAAAGGGAAGAACCTACAACCAAGATTACTCTACCCGGCAAGGATCTCATTTAGATTTGATGGAGAAATCAAAAGCTTTACAGACAAGCAAAAGTTAAGAGAATTCAGCACCACCAAACCAGCTCTACAACAAATGCTAAAGGAACTTCTCTAAGTGGGAAACACAAGAGAAGAAAAGGACCTACAAAAACAAACCCAAAACAATTAAGAAAATGGTCATAGGAACATACATATCGATAATTACCTTAAACGTGAATGGATTAAATGCCCCAACCAAAAGACATAGACTGGCTGAATGGATACAAAAACAAGACCCATATATATGCTGTCTACAAGAGACCCACTTTAGACCTAGGGACACATACAGACTGAAAGTGAGGGGATGGAAAAAGATATTCCATGCAAATGGAAATCAAAAGAAAGCTGGAGTAGCTATACTCATATCAGATAAAATAGACTTTAAAATAAAGAATGTTACAAGAGACAAGGAAGGACACTACATAATGATCCAGGGATCAATCCAAGAAGAAGATATAACAATTATAAATATATATGCACCCAACATAGGAGCACCTCAATACATAAGGCAACTGCTAACAGCTATAAAAGAGGAAATCGACAGTAACACAATCATAGTGGGGGACTTTAACACTTCACTTACACCAATGGACAGATCATCCAAAATGAAAATAAATAAGGAAACAGAAGCTTTAAATGACACAATAGACCAGATAGATTTAATTGAGATATATAGGACATTCCATCCAAAAACAGCAGATTACACATTCTTCTCAAGTGCGCACGGAACATTCTCCAGGATAGATCACATCTTGGGTCACAAATCAAGCCTCAGTAAATTTAAGAAAATTGAAATCATATCAAGCATCTTTTCTGACCACAACGCTATGAGATTAGAAATGAATTACAGGGGAAAAAACGTAAAAAAGACAAACACATGGAGGCTAAACAATACGTTACTAAATAACCAAGAGATCACTGAAGAAATCAAAGAGGAAATTAAAAAATACCTAGAGACAAATGACAATGAAAACACGACGACCCAAAACCTATGCGATGCAGCGAAAGCAGTTCTAAGAGGGAAGTTTATAGCTATACAAGCCTACCTAAAGAAACAAGAAAAATCTCAAATAAACAATCTAACCTTACACCTAAAGAAACTAGAGAAAGAAGAACAAACAAAACCCAAAGTTAGCAGAAGGAAAGAAATCATAAAGATCAGAGCAGAAATAAATGAAATAGAAACAAAGAAAACAATAGCAAAGATCAATAAAACTAAAAGTTGGTTCTTTGAGAAGATAAACAAAATTGATAAGCCATTAGCCAGACTCATCAAGAAAAAGAGGGAGAGGACTCAAATCAATAAAATCAGAAATGAAAAAGGAGAAGTTACAACAGACACTGCAGAAATACAAAGCATCCTAAGAGACTACTACAAGCAACTTTATGCCAATAAAATGGACAACCTGGAAGAAATGGACAAATTTTTAGAAAGGTATAACCTTCCAAGACTGAACCAGGAAGAAACAGAAAATATGAACAGACCAATCACAAGGAATGAAATTGAAACTGTGATTAAAAATCTGCCAACAAACAAAAGTCCAGGACCAGATGGCTTCACAGGTGAATTCTATCAAACATTTAGAGAAGAGCTAACACCTATCCTTCTCAAACTCTTCCAAAAAATTGCAGAGGAAGGAACACTCCCAAACTCGTTCTATGAGGCCACCATCACCCTGATACCAAAACCAGACAAAGACACTACAAAAAAAGAAAATTACAGACCAATATCACTGATGAATATAGATGCAAAAATCCTCAACAAAATACTAGCAAACAGAATCCAACAACACATTAAAAGGATCATACACCACGATCAAGTGGGATTTATCCCAGGGATGCAAGGATTCTTCAATATACGCAAATCAATCAATGTGATACACCATATTAACAAATTGAAGAATAAAAACCATATGATCATCTCAATAGATGCAGAAAAAGCTTTCGACAAAATTCAACACCCATTTATGATAAAAACTCTCCAGAAAGTGGGCATAGAGGGAACCTACCTCAACATAATAAAGGCCATATATGACAAACCCACAGCAAACATCATTCTCAATGGTGAAAAACTGAAAGCATTTCCTCTAAGATCAGGAACGAGACAAGGATGTCCACTCTCACCACTATTATTCAACATAGTTCTGGAAGTCCTAGCCACGGCAATCAGAGGAGAAAAAGAAATAAAAGGAATACAAATTGGAAAAGAAGAAGTAAAACTGTCACTGTTTGCAGATGACATGATACTATACATAGAGAATCCTAAAACTGCCACCAGAAAACTGCTAGAGCTAATTAATGAATATGGTAAAGTTGCAGGATACATAATTAATGCACAGAAATCTCTTGCATTCCTATACACTAATGATGAAAAATCTGAAAAAGAAATTATGGAAACACTCCCATTTACCATTGCAACAAAAAGAATAAAATACCTAGGAATAAACCTACCTAGGGAGACAAAAGACCTGTATGCAGAAAACTATAAGACACTGATGAAAGAAATTAAAGATGATACCAACAGATGGAGAGATATACCATGTTCTTGGATTGGAAGAATCAACATTGTGAAAATGAGTATACTACCCAAAGCAATCTACAGATTCAATGCAATCCCTATCAAATTACCAATGGCATTTTTTACGGAGCTAGAACAAATCATCTTAAAATTTGTATCGAGACACAAAAGACCCTGAATAGCCAAAGCAGTCTTGAGGCAAAAAAATGGAGCTGGAGGAATCAGACTCCCTGACTTCAGACTCTACTACAAAGCTACAGTAATCAAGACAATATGGTACTGGCACAAAAACAGAAACATAGATCAATGGAACAAGATAGAAAGCCCAGAGATTAACCCACGCACCTATGGTCAACTAATCTATGACAAAGGAGGCAAAGATATACAATGGAGAAAAGACAGTCTCTTCAATAAGTGGTGCTGGGAAAACTGGATAGCTACATGTAAAAAAATGAAATTAGAATACTCCCTAACACCATACACAAAAATAAACTCAAAATGGATTAGAGACCTAAATATAAGACTGGACACTATAAAACTCTCAGAGGAAAACATAGGAAGAACACTCTTTGACATAAATCACAGCAAGATCTTTTTTGATCCACCTCCCAGAGTAATGGAAATAAAAACAAAAATAAACAAATGGGACCTAATGAAACTTCAAAGCTTTTGCACAGCAAAGGAAACCATAAACAAGACGAAAAGACAACCCTCAGAATGGGAGAAAATATTTGCAAACGAATCAACGGACAAAGGATTAATCTCCAAAATATATATAAACAGCTCATTAAGCTCAATATTAAAGAAACAAACACCTCAATCCAAAAATGGGCAGAAGACCTAAATAGACATTTCTCCAAAGAAGACATACAGGCGGCCACGAAGCACATGAAAAGATGCTCAACATCACTAATTATTAGAGAAATGCAAATCAAAACTACAATGAGGTATCACCTCACTCCTGTTAGAATGGGCATCATCAGAAAATCAACAAACAACAAATGCTGGAGAGGGTGTGGAGAAAAGGGAACCCTCTTGCACTGTTGGTGGGAATGTAAATTGATACAGCCACTATGGAGAACAATATGGAGGTTCCTTAAAAAACTAAAAATAGAATTACCATATGACCCAGCAATCCCACTACTGGGCATATACCCAGAGAAAACCGTAATTCAAAAAGACACATGCACCCGAATGTTCATTGCAGCACTATTTACAATAGCCAGGTCATGGAAGCAACCTAAATGCCCATCAGCAGACGAATGGATAAAGAAGTTATGGTACATATATACAATGGAATATTACTCAGCCATAAAAAGGAATGAAATTGAGTCATTTGTTGAGAAGTGGATGGATCTAGAGACTGTCATACAGAGTGAAGTAAGTCAGAAAGAGAAAAACAAATATCGTATATTAATGCATGTATGTGGAACCTAGAAAAATGGTACAGATGAGCCAGTTTGCAGGGCAGAAGTTGAGACACAGATGTAGAGAATGGACATATGGACACCAAGGGGGAAAACTGCGGTGGGGTGGGGATGGTGGTGTGCTGAATTGGGCGATTGGGATTGACATGTATACACTGATGTGTATAAAATTGATGCCTAATAAGAACCTGCAGTATAAAACAACAAACAAAACAACTAATACTAAACTTTCATTGGGTTATTTGTATGGAAATATGTTAATATAAATGTTTCAGACATTACATGAAATTTCTAAAAATCTTATATTTGTATTTGTATGGAAATATGTATGGAAATGTTAATATAAAGGTTTCAGACATTACATGAAATTTCTAAAAATCTTATATTTGTATTTGTATGGAAATATGTTAATATAAATGTTTCAGACATTACATGAAATTTCTAAAAATCTTATATGTTCTGGTATAATGTTATAAGTAGTAATCCTAGTTATTACTTTAAAATGTATATCTCAGAAATAACTAATTTTCTTGTCAACTGCATTATTATGAACTTTCATCAAATCTTTAACAGTGGTCATTTTTAAGTCTTTTGTCATTTACAGACAGTTCTGGGTGTACTCTGATGCTTTTGCAAATATGTTCCTATAAAAGGCTTTCATCTTCAAGAAATTCATGGAAAAGACTGACAAGTACAGGTTTCTGGTAACTGACTGTACTGCTGAACTGAATGAATAAGCATTTTCAGAACTCTAATGAAAAACTGATGAACTCATAAAAGTGCTAACAAAAGATCAAGATGAAAAAAAAAAAATTAATTACATGGGACTGAGTGAACTGATGAGGATGAGTATAATTTTTGTGACTTTCTGTCTGAATTAAAAAAAAAAATCCCACAAGGACTCAGAGGCAAAGAATATACAAATCAATTTTCACTGCAAAGTAAAGGAGCTGTTACAGTGGAGGATTACTGGACTGAATGTCAATATTATGACATAGTATGAGTGTGTTTCATGTTTGGTAATTGCAATCACTGTTGCTTTTGTTGTGGTCATCCATGTACAATGCTTGGTGTCAGTCTACTTATCTCTTGTAAAAATAAAATACAGTGTGTGTGTGTGAAAAAAAAAAAAGAAAAAAAAAATGTTGCCAACTGGCAAAATTTTTTTATTCTTTTTGGTAGGAGGGATTGCTTTCCAAGGAATAGAAGAAAATTCTTTGGCATCTCATTACTTTAAATCATATATTAATTTTATAATAAAATCATACTCAAGGATGACCAATAATACATACCAGACTCATCTTTAAATGATATTCATTCATTTCCAACACCCAAATCCAATTTCAAAGTCTATAAATAGACTATAAGGGTCTGCAAAAAGTGACAGACTTCAAAGATCATTTGCAAAGATGTGTTCAGAAATATTTTGAGCAATGTTGATATCAAAGGAAGAGTCATATAAGCTCTTAAGGTGAATATTTGCGGGAAATAAATGCTTGTTAAGATAGTTTTCATTCTTTGCGTACCCAAGGGATTATATTAGGCTGTGATTGTATATATGGCAGTCCAGGATAAACAAGGCATTCACAAGCCATCCTCTTTAGCTTGGGGGTGCAAATAATCAGTCCTTGCCCTCAGTAAATATATTCCTGGGGTTTTTTTAATGCTTCTTGTGCACATGTCTTTTTTTCTCCTTTAACTGGAATAAAAGTTCCTTTAGCAAAGAAAGCATAATTGCTTTTTCATTTTACCCTTGGCCATTAGCAAAGCTGCTGTTAGGTGCCAACAAATACTTATTGAATAAATGAACTATTCTCTGATCCCCTGAAACACTAGCAGACTGCCTAGCTCTGCTGTCACTTGCCTGTAAAGATTTGGCCTTGGAACACATTCTCCCATATCTTTTCTTGAAAATTCAGCATGTTTATAATAAGGAGATGTAAAATGTATTAAATGTCTTTATAATCTCTTTTTTCTATGCTTTGGGTAAATGCTAATCTGAGATTCTGTGATCTGCATGACTGGTATAGATGACAGCATGCATAATTTGCTGATATTATTTTCTTAGGCTATTAAGCTCTGCCCAACCTTTTAAGCATATTGAATTGGAAGATCATGTTCCCACCATTTCAGGAAACTGGTAGAGTTACAGCCAGCCGAACAACTTGAGAAAATAACATTATTTTAGAGGGGAGGTAAAAAGAGGAAATGGCAACAAAGAAACTATCCTAAAGGTCAGACTGGAAATGGTGAATATCTACCCAATGCACCCAAAATGCTGTCAATGTGAAGAAACCAGTAAAAGCATATTATTGTGATTTATTTAACTAATTAGCTCGCCTTTAAAGGTCTCTGGTATTTAAATTGCCAACTGTAAGTGTTAACCCTTTAGTTGTTCTTATAAATGAACACTGCTTTTTTCACAATGGAAATCCACATCAGGAGAATTTTTTAAATGCTAAGTATTAATACAATGGGAGAGGTAGGAATCTATTTAATAAAGATAATTTAATCAAGACCACAAAGGAATGTATTACACAGTTTTTGAATATAGAGAAGTGGAAATGCTGGAAATGTGGTCTTTATTCTCAATGACCTTTCAAAGGGAAATATACGTTGAGTCAAAACTTTGCAGCCTGATGGCTCTTCCTAATTAAGGGCGTGACTGGAAGGGAGATGGTAAAGTAGCCTCCAAATAATGCTGGCTTCCTAGCAACCACAGCTCCAGTGATTTAACCAGATTTTAAATGCAAACAATAAACCTCAAGTACTGAGCCTGAGAGGGGTGTTAAATATCTTGGGGCAAACAGTGCACCAGTTCTTCAAAAGAAATGCTCTTCTGAGGAGGCAGTGATACCAGTCTGTTTCAAAGCTTCCCCGCCCCCCCCACCCCGCCCCCGCACTCAGGTACCTGCAATGAGCTCTGCATGAACACTGAGTTACGTTATGCTTAAATTATCTCCCTCCCCAATACACTGACGGACCCTACGGTTTCCTGCCAGAAAATAGACTTTAAGAGTTAGGTGGCTCAAACCTGATATGTATCCACAAGGATTGTTTACTACTTTGTAATGTACAGCCTAATTTATTAGATTGTGAGTATATTCTTCATAAGCTTGTTTTTCATCCATTTTCAGTTTCATTCAGTATTATAATTCCCGTTTTCTAAAACACAGCCTCAAGAAAGTCAGTCTAAGAAGATTCGATGCAATGTCTTAAAACAAGCATGACACTCAAAAGCAGCGTATGTTTCCAAGTAGGTCTCATTCATACAAACTATTAAACAGAATACTGATGTGAGAAAAAATTTTAAATGGGTGAATGTAACCACCTTCATAAAGTCTTACTTAACTGCATAATATCCAATACCTTATGGACATATATGGAGGTTCCAGAAGCATGATCTAGAGATAGGTTTCTTGCAGAAGAGGGCCCCTGACTCTCCTCAAATGAACATTGGAAGACAGAGCTGTGGAAAAGGCCCCAGAGTCTTCAGCCATGATGGATCCTAGCCATTCAACACAGAAGATATTTCCCAGGAGAAGGACTGAGTTGTGCAGACAGAAAGCACAAATTTCTCAAGAAGATTACTAGGAATGATAGTAAATGGGGTCACGTGTCCTTTAACCCCTTGATTCTTGAATTCATATACATATAAAGGCCATAGATTCAGTATAGAGGTTGGTGAACTACGGGCCCTCAGGCCAAATCCATCCTGTTTGCCTATTTACGTAAATAAAGTTTTATTGGATCTCAGCCATACACTCTCATTTGCATATTATTTAAGGCTGCTTTCACACTAGAGTGACAGAGTTAAGTAGTTGCATCAGAGACCACACGGTTTGAAAAACCTGAAATATTTATTATCTATCTCTTTACCGAAAACTTTGCCAACTCTTGATTGCACACATATATTGCATCCTGGAGGACAGTGCCCTATCCTTGCAAGGAATCATCTTCAAGCTGGCACCTTTGCCTTCACAATTCCATTTTTTGCTCTATCAGGCTGACAGCTTCTGGGCAGTGCAATGTGGCCTGTTGATCTCATGGTCATGTGTTCACTCCCACTCTTCTTTTGCTGTAAAATGAGTGTCTCAGTGTCTCAATCTGACATGATATTAAGTGAGACCCTGATCTGGTGGACCTTTCTTTAAGCCCTTGGATAGTGGTGCTGTTTGACATCCTGCAGTCAGGAAAGGGAAACTCATGCTCAGAAAATATACCTATTCTTCTTAAAATGAATCATTGCCACTGAAGGGTAACGGGGTCCAGTATAGTCAACTTGCCACCAAGTATCTTCTTGGTTTTCTTGAGGGATGGGGCTGTATTAGACTCAGTGTTTGTTTCCATTGCTGAGAGGTTGACGGTTCAGTAGGGGGATAGCTAGACCAGCCTTGGTGGGTGTGGGCCCATGGTCTTGAGTCTATGCATAGCCTCCATCCCTGCCATCATGGCTGCTACATTCATGTGCCCATTCTGTAAGCACTGGAGTGGACAATGACAGAGTCTGGCTGACAGCACTTGGATTATTCATTTTGTCTACTTGGTTGTTTAGTGCCTCTTCCATGATGGGTGTTCTCTGGTGGAACTAACATGCAATGAAAAAAATTTCACATTTTTTGTCTACTCCCCTAGGATAGAATGGTTTTTTGCTGAACCAACGTACTAAACTAACATATTTATGAACAAAGCTCTGATCCGTTTCCTCCTCCAAATCCCCATTTATCTATAAATGTAAGCAGAGTGAGAGGTTCTGGTGCAAAAGTGAATGATCTGGTGGGGGGGGTGAGGGGAGGTGGGGTAGTGATGGTAGAGTGAATGCTATGGTGGTAGTGATGATAAGGGGGGTGGTCTCAGACATCTGCTTAAGATATAAGCTTAACTTGCGTCTTTGGGCATTGCTTATACCAGATCTCAGATGCACTACTTCCATATTACAATGAATTCCTTATAGGGCTACTAATTTTAATCACAGATCTACTCATGAAGGAAGCTCTGACCATATGGTCATTTGATGACCCCAGGGTGAGACATTCCATCTCTACCAGTGCCCAGTGGCAGAAAAAAAGATACTTTCCAAAAGGCATAAAATTTTCAGCAGTGCCTTGCTCCAGAATAAACTGTATTGTGTTTGTCCCACTGAAACTTACCCTACTCCACCAGACATTTTCTTCCATTACAGACCTCTCCAATACAGTATAAGGCTCAAGAAGCAGAGCTGCTTGTCCTGCAGCCTGGACCTGCTGCAGAAACCTTTGTTTTTCTGTTATCCAGTCAAAGCTGCCAGCTTTTCATGTCACACTTTACATGGACAGAGCAGTTTTTCCAGGTGTAGAATATGCTGATTCCAAAACCTTAAGAGGTCTACGCAGTGTTGTGTTTCCTTCTTCATGGTGAGAGATATCAGAGGTAATCATTTGTCCTTTACTTTAGGGGATGTATACTGACTTGTCCCTGACCACTGAATCCCTGAGCACTAATATGACAAGCCCCTGAATCTTCCCATCTCTGTAATGCTTGTGTCTTGCAAACCACCCCTAACATACTTGTTACTTCTTGCTTTTCCAATCTGATTCGCGTGATGTCATCAATATACTGTACTAGTGAGATAATTATTATGATGTCCAGATAATTCAAGTCTCTTTAGAGATGGGGGGTATGAAGGTGCCTTGGTATCAATGTCAACTCAGACCCTGTGTCTAACAGCCCAGATGGTTGGGTATTCCCTTTCCTGAGTAAATGGTTATTCCAGAAGCAGATTTTACAGAGCAATTTCTAAGCAGGAAGTTTATTGGGGAGTGCTCTCAAAATCAACACCTATAGAAAAGTAAAGGATACAGGATTGGATGGAAGGAAAATTGAACTGTGATGCTCTCTCAGAAAAGATCTCAGCTGGCCTCACAGGGAGCACTGAAGCTTTGATAACCCTTCAGAGTTATTCTAAGTCATGGAAAAATAGCCAGGACGCTATACCTCTGTGTCGACCAGTCGGTGGATACAGGCTGCCCAGGGAAGGGGATGTGATCTTGGGTGATGTGGCTCTTTTAGCCGAGGCAATTTGATTGGAACTAATAATTGAGGGCTTTCAGTTTACATCTCTAACAGCAGTTGGCAGGGCAGGTTCGGGGGAAGCCCTTTATTCCTAAAGAAGGGGTCACAATGTCTACTACACCCCCACTTGGTACATTATATCATAAAAAGTTCACTAGTAAACTGAAAAGAAGTTCAGTGCTATTTTTAAGTCTCTCCACAGGAGTTCAATTCACTTAACATCATGTTTTCCAATGTTCTAGTGTACACTAGACACTAACCATACTTAAAGTACGTATTATATCAACAAAGGATTGATATGTGTGTGTTATTTTCAAAGTCATTTAAAATAATTTATCACTTAAAAAACAAAATAAAATAACATCACTAAATTGTATAGCAAAAAATTAACTTTTTTAAAAAGCAAATACTCTCAATTCTTAAAAAAATTCCATAGGATAAGCCAAAGAAATCAATACTAGGGACATTTTTCTCCTTCCCAGTATTCAGAGAAGCAACTAAAATATTACATCTTGGAAAGAGCACTGGTCTGGAAGTGAGAAGACCTGGGTTCAAATTCTATTTCTACTGTCTTTTATGTGACCTAGGGCATGCAGTTAGGGTGCCTTCTAATGATATGATGTAGGGCAAGCTCTGTATGTTTCTTCTGTGTGTGTGTGTGTGTGTGTGTGTTTTATGAATGCTTCAAGGGTTATTGTGAAGACCGAAATATTTCAATACGTAAAAGTGCTTTGGTAAGGTACAAATTAGTATATGAACATAACATTATTTAGTAATCTGTGTTAATTCAGAATTATTATACCTGATTTATTATATATCCTTTTAACTGTAAAGTGGCATGTAAGTTTTATCCTTCATTATAATTGAGATGACAATAGAATTAAATGAACACACATGCTTCATTCAACAGCTCCCCACGGCTCAGAGACTACAGCTTAGTAGTACTCATTAAATAGTTGTTGATGAATAAGAAACTCTACAAAGAGTATCAATAATCAATCCACAGATATTGTCATGCTATCTATATAAGACCTACATGAGAATTACTAATTTACCATATTGACTCCCAATGAGACTTGGTATTATAGAACCATAACATCTTAGGGCTGGAAGGGGCCTTAACTATCATCCAATTTAGCCATGTCTTTGATAAATGATTTAACCAAGGTACAGATATGAATAGTGACATGTTTGAAATCAGGTCTAACTAGCTGCATAACTGTGTCAGAATCCAAATCTCTCAACAACCAGGTTAGCATTCTTTCTTTCGCACCATTCTATATGTTATTTTTCTATTATTCTGGCTCCCTACAGAAGTAAAATATAGTGAAAAAAAAGAAAATGTTTTCTAACACAATATCTTGAAGGGATTTTTTTCAATTCAAGCTCAAATTAAGGTTTACTAATCTAATTTTCAAATCTGGAATATGGTAGAAGAAAAACTCTCAACAATCATTTTGATATAAGGGAGTTAAGAAAAAATTAATTTTTAAAATAAAGCTATCAACATTTTTTGGCAGCACTTAATTGAACTTCACGTTGTTTCTACCTTTAGATACCATTCTGTTTTCCAACCAGTACCCAACAAAAGACACATAATTCATTTTTCTCTCTTCTCCCCTAATTCATCCAACCTCAGCTTTCTCATATGAAATATGTATTCAATGTACCTTGTATTATATGAAATACATAAATTTATATTATGTGAAATATAATTTACCTCTTTCAATTTCCAAGCAGAATGATTAGAAAAACACGTCTAAAGTCTGATCTAAACGTAATAGAAAAGGAATCATCACAGTTTTATGTTATGCATAAAAGATTTCAAAATGCTACTAGGCATATTTGATTCTTAAACAATTAAGCAATTGCTAAAAATTATTTTCCTAGTGATTATGTAGACAGACTTTTAGGAAATAGTAGGGAAGATATCAAGAACAGATGAAAATAGCAACATGAAGGCATATCTGCTTAACGCAATAATAAAGAAACCTGAAATGTACAAATATGAGGTTGTCACAACAGCACAAATCAAAGGTATTTCCTATGGCTTTTGAAAGCCAACAAAAAATGGCAAGGTATTGAGAATGAGCAAAAAAGGTAATTTTACTGAAGTTCTTTTACCAAAGAACTGAAGAAAATTGAGTTAACAAAGATCTTAAAATAATAAGGTAGGGGAACTTTTAGAGATGGTCTCTTCAATAAAAAATTTTTTCAGCAGTCCAAATGGGAAAAAACATTATTTTTTCTTTGGATTAAAAAAATGGAATCCATCAATAGAATTATCCACATAATCACATCACAGAGCTGTCTAAAAATATATAAAATATGTTTTTGGCTTATGCTTCAGAATTTTAGGGATCATTAAAGTGCTTAATGTGCTTAAGTACATGTTTTAAAAAGAAATTGGTTGTCTTCTACACTTACACTCAAGGTTGCATTCTGATTTCTTCCTTTTTAGATTCATGAAGAAATGGAAATGCCGATTTTCTATATAATATGGACACTGTTTAACACTGTTAAATAATATATTCAGCATGAGTAAGGTATTTATGAAAGTTGAATAGGTTCATATGGATAGTCTTATTAAAATGGAGAAATTTTGCTTCTAAATGCTATTAGGAGAGTAAACCAATGTTTCAGTCGGCGTGCCCTTTAATTTATACTCAAAGGGATTTGGTGCTCTTACTTTTTAATAAATTGCCTTTGTAACAAAGAGACCTCTTCTTTTACTCAGAGAAATTGAAAAAAAATAGTTTGTGATCTTGACGTTCTACTCAGGCATTCTGAGAAAAGATTTGACAATTTCCACCCGTATCCAAGCTACATTAAAAAGAACAAAACTCACCATCCCTTATATCTCCACACCTAATTATTAAGTGTCTATCAAAACTGACAGTAGGACAACAAAGCCACACAATTACACAGAAGAATATACTTGTAAATGCCATTCTAAATTTATGAAATTGCATAGTTTTAGAGTCCTCTTAGAAAATGACAAAAGGTGCCAACCATAATCTTTTCTCTCACTGGTGAATACAACAAATACACATCCTTAATGCATTCACCTTTTATTCTTACAAACAATGATAAAAATTTTGGAGGTTAATTCCTATCTTTTTATTTCTTGAGGTTAGGAAGTTTATTTCATATGTATCAAAAATCACTTATATCTAGAAAAATCGTGAAAAGCATAAATTAAATTAGGTCAATTTTGTTTAATTATAAAAAATTTATACTCATAATAAAATATTTAATAATATAGGAGAAATTATAGATTAAAATAGACTTCATTCCCAAGCCTTGGCTAATTCCTATCCTCAAAGGTCATTTGGATAGTCATATTAAAATGGAGAAATTCATTATTGATGATTTTTGGCAGATCATTCTATACATATTCTACAAATTGATAGATTGTTATGGATATATTTATATATATTATCTTTTAGATAAATAATATAATTATATATTTATATATATCGCATGCATCTGTGAATGTAACTGTAGGATAAATTCTTAGTAGGCAAATTTCTATGTCTAAGCATGTATGTAAATATATATATATACATACATAAGATTATATACTATAATTTAAATTAGTTAATATTAAATTATATCAGCTAACTATGATATATTTTTAATACAGTGCAGATATAACCCATTTTTAAGAGTAAAGTTAATCAACAATGGACCACAAGATAAATGATAATTTTGTAAAAACAACTCAAAACAAAACATAAATATTTTTACAGAACTAGAACAAAAATTTTCAAATTTATATGTAAACACAAATAGCCAAAGCAATCTTGAGAAATAGCCAAAGCAATCTTGAGAAAGCCAAACAGAGCTGGAGGAATCAGTCTCCCTGACTTCACACTATACTAAAAAAGCTGAAGTCATCAAAACAGTATAGTACTGGCACAGAAACAAAAATATGGATCAATGGAACAGGATAGAAAGTCCAGAGATAAACCCATGTACTTATGGTCAATTAATCTACAGCAAAGGAGGCAAGACTATACAATGAAGAAAAGACAGTCTTTTTAATAAGTGGTGCTGAGAAAACTGGAGAGCTACATGTAAAAGAATGAAATTAGAACATTCTCTAACACCACATACAAAAATAAACTCAAAATGGATTAAAGACCTAAATGTAAGACTGGATACTATAAAACTCCTAGAGGAAAACATAGGCAGAACACTCTTTGACATAAATTGCAGCAATATCTTTTTGGATCTGTTTCCTAGAGTAATGGATATAAAAACAAAAATAAACAAATGGGACCTGATTAAACTTAAAAGCTTTTGCACAGCAAAGGAAACCATAAACAAAATGAAAAGACAACCTACGGAATGGGAGAAAATATTTGCAACCTATGTGACTGACAAAGGGAGTAATCTCCAAAATATACAAACAGCTCATACAGTTTAATATCAAAAAAGCAAACAACCCAATCAAAAAATGGTCAGAAGATCTAAACAGACATTTCTACAAAGAAGACATATAAATGGCCAAAAGGCACATGAAAAGATGCTCAACATCACTAATTATCAGAGAAAAGCAAATCAAAACTACAGTGAGGTATCATCTCACACCAGTCAGAATGACCATCATCAAAAAGACTACAAATAATAAATGCTGGAGAGGGTGTTGAGAAAAAGGAACCCTCTTTCACTGTTGCTGGCAATGTAGATTGGTACAGCCTCTGTGGAGAATAGTGTGGAGGTTCCTTAAAAAACTGAAAATAGAGCTACCATGTAATCCTGCAATCCCATTCCCAGGCATATATCTGGAGAAAAACAAAACTCAAAAAGATATATGCACCCCAATGTTCATTGCAGCACTATTTACAATAGCCAAGACATGAAAGCAACCTAAATGTCCATCAGCAGATGAATGGATAAAGAAGATGTGGTACATATATACAATGGAATACTACTCAGCCATAAAAAAGAATGAAATAATGCATTTGCAGCAACATGGACTGACCTAGAGATTATCATACTAAGTGAAGTAAGCCAGACAGAGAAAAACAAATATCATATGATACCACTTATATGTGGAATCTTAAAAAAATGACACAAATGAATTTATATACAAAACAGAAATAGACCCACAGACATAGAAAACAAACTTATGGTTACCAAAGAAGAAAACAAGGTGGGGGTGGGGAGGATGGAGATAAATTAGGAGTTTGGGATTAACATATACACACTACTATATATAAAATAGATAATCAGCAAGGACCTACTGTATAGCACAGGGAACTATACTCAATATTTTTTAATAACCTATAAGGGAAAAAAATCTGAAAAAGAACATATATATATATATATTTGTATCTGTATACCTGAAACTAATACAACATTGTAAATCAACTATACTTCGATAATAAATAAATACATAAATAAATAAATAAAAACTTAGAGGAAATTCCTTGGGAAAAATAGCTGACGGCCAACACTGGAATTAAATTTTGAAGAGCAAAACAAAATGACAATAGCAATCACTAGTTTGTAAGATTTAAAATAAAAATAAAACTATAACTTTAGTTATATTAGGTTAATAAATTGTTAGGGCATATTAATAATGAATGTCATCATTTCTTGAATATGCAGCATCAAAAAAGCAAACAAAATTATGAATGCCAAATAAGATAACATATTTGTCATCAATGCAGAAAGTAATTAGCCCAATATTTGAATGATTTCACGTTTAAAGCCATTAAAATCGCACAAGTCCCTGAAAATGGTGTTATTATGGAACAAAGTGAATATATACCTCCTAACTATTTCTATTGGTATAGAACAAACATATGGTTCAATGACATACTCTATTTTTTCATTTGATCTTTCACTGGGAGGGAGGGAGACTTAGATATTTGAAAATTTATCCTTACTTCATTATTCTATTTAGATAGAGAAATTTAAAATGTCTTTTTATTTGGAAGAATTTAAGATCTAGAGTAAACAGTACTAGGCTGATCACTGTGTAGTAGACAAAGTTTTTATAACCAGGGTCAACAAATTTATTAGATCTCCAGTTTCTAGCAAGCAATTTGAGAAATGGAAAACTTTGGACCTCGGGTATATACAGGAAGCGCAGCTGTGTTCAAGTTTTCTGAAAATGAGAAGATACATAATAATCTAGTTTTTTTTCAAGATTTTGTCCTTAAAATACATGTTCTAAAATATATTCCTTGAAGCCTTCTTATGTAACTTCTTTGAGAATGTGGGTTTAATTTCAAAATGCTCTTCCAATAATCAAGTGTTAAATATAGTGTATGTTGCTTTATATGTATTTATTATCACAGAACATAGTGAAGAAAGAAATGTTTAGGTCTCTCCCTCTCCCCCCTGACCCCCCACACACATTCATCAAGCTTCATACTGATTGAATTTATTCTAGAGATCACAGTCAGCTTAGATTATCAGTATCTGCCTGGTTCTAAATACAGTTGTAGCAATAGTACCTAAAACTGTACCCATAAAAAAAACAATTACTACTCTTTAATAAAACATCTTTTCTAGGACTTCAATCATCAAATGACTGAATAATTTAGTGCCCTTGTTTTTATTATGACACCTACTGCATTGGTCTCAGAAAAATTCACTCATCATTTCTCCAAGATTAAATTTAATGTGCACACTATGTAGATCATTGTATTAGGAACAATACATTGATCAAAATTTGGGTTTGATTCTGAGTCTAACATTGTTCCAGGATCTATAGTTTATACAGAGAAATATGGTCCTTCATTTCTAGGAGCTTTTGAACTATCTAGGGATTAACGATCTACAAACAACAAAAAAGTCGAATAGCAACAACATACGATACATGAGAAATGAGTAGAAAGGCAATAAGGTACTGTAGATTTTTAAGGAAAAAGTCTGTAGTCACTACTTCATAGAAGAAATTTAACTGGAAGCATCACTTGATGATGAAAGGAATTCAGACTTACAGTGGAAAATGAAAAATCTATTTTAGGCATAGATAATTGTGTGAACTTATATTAAGGCACATGGTATGGGACTGGTTTAGGAAGAATGTACATATCTATCTGGCCAGAATAGACTTTAAGAAAAAAAAACAAAAAAAAACTATAGGATATATCCATTGGAAACTAGTTGGAATCTAGGTCATACTAGACCATAGGGACATGCTAGTACATAGGGACTTCTAATACAAGTGTAAGGAAAAAGCATTTTATCCTATGGGGAAGAGAGAAATTCTTAGAAATCTTTTATCTGAGGTGGCAATGGTTTATAAAAATTAATCTAGATATAAGAAATAACATGGATGGATGATAATACTAATACCTAAAATTTACTCAGCACTTACTGTGTAATAGGCATTGTGCTAGGTGACCAACATGGATCGTCTCATCTTAAATGTACTTAGAGACTGATGTTATAATAATTCCTATTTCCAGGGGAGACGATAAGGTTAAGACAGGTTCAAGAATTTCCCCAAGATCCCCAAGCTGACCCATGAATGAGCCAGAACTTAAATGTGGGCAGTAGGTCTTTAAGCCAGACTTCTGCAGGCAAGTAATTAAAACTGGTCTTTTGTGATAAGTTGCTCTACTGTGCAGCTACAGTGAAAATAAAGAGGAATGAAAGGGTGCTAAAGAAAATGTGAAGGAAATCAGATCAGATCAAACAGTGCTGTGAAAACGCAACACATTTAAGAAATAAAATTTTTGAGTAAGAATGTATTAGTGTTATCCACATTTTCTTTGCAGAAATTTGCTTCTACCTTTTCCTGAATTACGTGGTCATGCTAATGATAGTCGGTTATCTTAGACTGGTTTGACAGAAAATTCAAGATGAAAACAATTTGCAGATGTCTCAGAATAGACTCATTTTGTCAGATTGCTCTGCTGGTGATGGTTTGGTTTTCTGTGAATGATTTTCCCCCAATATGTATTCAGTAGAAATGATTCAAACCAGCTTTGCAGATAGGTCTCTTAAGGAAAAATTAGCTTTGTCCTTACCTAGGTTTCCTAAAGGCATCTTTCCATCTGATTATTCTTCTTCAGTTTCTTTTGGAGTAGACATAAGGAAAGCATTAAAAATCTGCTCACAGTAAATTCTTGCAAAGTTTCATCCAAAACAGATTCTTATGAAAAAGTAAGAATAAAAATGAGTTCATTCCCTGATTTTTGTTAGATCTTACCTATCTTCTTTAGAGATAGGCTTATTAAATAACTTTGCACCAATAACACCTAATTAGAAATATGAATATCTAAACTTGAATTAAATGTTTAAAAAGCATTAAATCTGGCATAAAATTCTTCTACCAGGAAGTCACGACTAGGGCATATAAAGTGGGTTTGATAACGATTTCTTACTGAATGAGCAATGTGACTGTAACTTGAATGCAGGTCCAACTCTTTTCCATAGCTGTTTTACAGTGTAACCTACATAAGATTTACTTTGGATAATCAGCTAAAGGTAATTTTGTCCAACAAAAGTTAAGTAGAAATATGAGTCATGATCGTGCCACTCCCTGAGTAAGACCCTGAAATGGCCTTGCATTACACTCTGAGTAAGGTCAAAGTCCTCACAATGATCTTGTATGAACTGGCACCTGCTACCTCTCTGATCTCTCTCTTGCTGCTCTCCCTCTCAATCACTCTGCTCCAGTCCCCTTTGGCCTCTTGGCTACTTCTCAAACAAACTAGGTACCATCCTAAGGTAAGGCATTTACTGGCTGGTCCTTCTGTCCAGAATCTTCTTCAAAATTTCAACATGGTTGATTCCCTCTTATTCTGCAAGCATTTGCTAGAAGACATGAATAATGTCAATCCTGACCATCCTATTTAAATATGTCCCCTCCCCTGATACTCCTCATCTTGCTCCACTTACATATGCTTTGCCAGTTACCATCTTCTAACACACAAGAAAACCTATATATAATACATATACTTTTTTTTTTTTTGGGTTTGTTTATTTATTTTTGGCTGTGTTGGGTCTTCGTTTCTGTGCGAGGGCTTTCTCTAGTTGCGGCAAGCGGGGGCCACTCTTCATCACGGTGCGCGGGCCTCTCACTGTCGCCGCCTCTCTTGTTGCGGAGCACAGGCTCCAGACGCGCAGGCTCAGTAGCTGTGGCTCACGGGCCCAGTTGCTCCACGGCATGTGGGATCTTCCCAGACCAGGGCTCGAACCCGTGTCCCCTGCATTGGCAGGCAGATTCTCAACCACTGCGCCACCAGGGAAGTCCCAATACGTATACTTTTTAAATTTTATAACCATTTTGCCTAAAAGGTAAGCTCCTGGAGAGCAGGAGTGTTTGTTTAACAAAACAAACACTGTTGAATCCCAAGCATCTAGTTCAGTTCCTAAATAGTAGATACTGAACTAATATTTGTTGAATGAAAGAGTGGATGAATGAAAGCATCTTCACATTCTCCCACCAAAATTGGTCTCTAAATAGCCATCTTGTGTTTCAGAGCTGCAGGGTAAAGAGTCAATAAACTTTTTAGTTGGCCAATCCTTCACCAGGGAAACATTAATGAATATAATTCTTCCACGGCATATTTTTGCTAACTGTTTAGAGCAATTGCTAGTTAAATACTGTGCTTTACTGTTGAAGTCTGATGAGTGTTACTTTATAAAGTGTCAAATAAACAGAATGAAGCAGACACTCTTTTAAGTCATATACAATCCTATTATCTTTGATAAGAGTAGATGCTAAAGAGTATGTCTCTGAGACAGGGAAAATCAACGCAATTATCTAAACTATGTGATCTTTGAAATCATGTCTGTCTCATGTTTGAATAAAACCTCTCAATACCTTGACATTTATAAATTCTCAATAAATATTTGCTGGTACAAGAATGCATTTCAAAACTCCCTTTTCTCTAGCATAGTGTCAAGGATTTTTAATTTTAGCTGCTGAGACTTAGGAGATCTCTGGTGGTTCCATGTCCTCTCTACCCAAAAGGAATTTTGGCTAAATAACTTCAGAGCTCACATTCTATTGATTTACACTTATTTTAACTATTCTGCTAGATTAGCGAATTCCTTAGATAAAAGAACACTGGGAGAAAGGCTAATGAGTATTTTTTTTCTTCGAATTGTCATGCTCTCATTATGGTCCTCCCTAATCTGTGCCTTAAGATGTTCTTTTCACTTCAGTTAAATCTACAAATAGCATGTTGAAAGAATACCATCACTTTCTTCTCTGTGTTTTAATATTACACCCCCAAAAGGAAACAGTTCTATACAGTGAATAGATATTAATGCCTGGCTGAATTTCATCAACGAGAAAACAATAAATTCTATTCTTTCTGGGTCTGTGGTCAGTGCACAATATTGTGTACTACAGTGTGGTACTGTATCTTAGCAGTGTGAACCAAAGATGGACTGACAGGCCTTAAATTGAATCTAGCTTTGGGGAATTTAATGAAAAAAAAATCTAGAATGAGAGAAAGTTAAAGAAAGAACATTTAATCAAAAACCAAATTTCTTTAACAATTGTTTTTCTAAAGTCCCTTTGCTATCATCTTAAACTCACATATTTAATTCAAAGCTTTTCCCTCAATCTTATGGGTCAAACAAGTTATCATGATACAATTGAAACTTCAGATTCTCATTGCTGAAATCTTTCATTACAATTCTAAAAGGTCCTGCTATGGTCTGAATGTTTATGTCTCCCTGAAATTAATATGTTGAAAAGGAACCTCCAAGTTTTGGCATTAGGTGGTAGGCCCTTTGAGATGTGATTAGGTCATGAGGGTGGAGCCCCCATGAATGAGACTAGTGCCCTTATAAAAGAAGCACAACATAGCTCCTTAGCCCCTTCAGCCATGTGAGGATATATATATAATGAGAAGTCTGCAATCTTTTACCTGACTGTGCAGGCACCCTGATCTTAGATGTCCAGCCTCCAAAACTGTGAGAAATAAATTTCTGTTGTTTATAAGCTACTCAGTCTGTGGTATTTTGTTATAGCAGCCCAAATAGACTAAGACAGGTCCCCACTACTACCACCATTTCCTTAATGTCTATCAATATTCATAAGGACTCATAAGATTGAATTCTTAGAATGTGATCATTCTTGACTGCCTTTCTGGTCTAGGAAGTAGATTATATGAGATAGGAATTGCATTAAGACTTCTTCCACAAAAACAAAGAAACAAAAACAACAGAAAAACCCTTAGAGGTACACGTATTGGGGAGACCTTCAAGATGGCAGAGGAGTAAGACGTGGAGATCACCTTCCTCCCCACAAATACATCAAAAATACATCTACATGTGGAACAACTCCTACAGAACACGTACTGAATGCTGTCAGAAGACCTCAGACTTCCCAAAAGGCAAGAAATTCCCCACATACCTGGGTAGGGCAAAAGAAAAAAGAAAAAACAGAGACAAAAGAATAGGGATGGGACCTGCACCTCTGGGAGGGAACTGTGAAGGAAGAAAAGTTTCCACACAGTAGGAAGCCCCCTCACTGGTGGGGACAAGCGGGGGTGTGGGGGGAAGCTTCAGAGCCACAGAGGAGAGCGCAGCAACAGGGGTGTGGAGGGCAAAGCAGAGAGATTCCCGCACAGAGGATCGGTGCTGACCAGCACTCACCAGCCCGAGAGGCTCACCCACCAGGGTGGATGGGGTCTGGGAGCTGAGGCTCAGGCTTCAGAGGTCAGATCCCAGGGAGAGGACTGGGGTTGGCTGCATGAACACAGCCTGAAGGGGTTAGTGTGCCATAGCTAGCAGGGAGGGAGTCCGGGAAAAAGTCTGGACCTGCCAGAGAGGCGAGTGACCATTGTTTCAGGGTGAGCAGGGAGAGGGGCTTCCTGCTCCGTGTGTGCCCAGAGATGGCAGAGCACCGCTTAAGCAAGCTCCAGAAACAGGCACGAGCTGCAGCTATCATCTCGGACCCCAGAGGCGGGCACGGACCACTAACACTGCCACCAAGAATACTGTGTGCAAGCACAGGTCATTACCCACACCCCCCTGGGAGCCTGTACAGCCCGCCACTGCCAGGGTCCCGTGATCCAGGGCCAACTTCCCCGGGAGAACGCATGGCATGCCTCAGGCTCTTGCAATGTCATGCTGACCTCTGCCACCACAGGCACACCCTGCATTCCACTTATGACTACCGTACCCCTCCCTCTCCCTGGCCTGAGTGAGCAATAGAGCCCTAATCATCGGCTGCTTTAATCCCCTCCTGTCTGGGTGGGGAACAGACTCCTGAGGGTGGCCTACACGCAGAGGCAGGGCCAGAACCAAAGCTGAACCCCAGGAGCTGTGGAACAAAGAAGAGAAAGGGAAATCTCTCCCAGCAGCCTCAGGAGCAGCAGATTAAATCCCCACAATAGACTTGATAAACACTGCATCTGTGGAATACCTGAATAGACAATGAATGTTCCCAAAATTGAGGTGGTGGACTTTGGGAACAACTGTAGACTTGGGGTTTGCTTTCTGCATTTGATTTGTTTTTGGTTTTATGTTTATCTTAGTTAAGGTTTTAGTGTTGGTTTTCATTGGTGGGTTTGTTTATTGGTTTGGTTACGCTCTTCCATTTTTATCTTTTTTTCTCTTTTTGTGAGTGTGTGTGTGTAAGTTTCTTGGTGTGATTTTGTCTGTTTAGGTTTGCTTTACCATTGGACTTAGGGTTCAGTCTGTTCGGTTTTTTTTGTTGGTTTTTTTCCTTTTATGAGTGTGTGTGCGTATGTTTCTTTCTGTGATTTTGTCTCTTTAGTTTTGTTTTTACCATTTGTTTTGGGGTTCTGTCTGTTCATTTTTTGTTCTTTTTCTTCCTTTTCTTCCATGCCACACACCTGGCAGGGTCTTGGTGGTCTGGCTGGGTGTCGGGCCTGAGCCTCCAATGTGGGAGAACTGCATCCAGGACACTGTACTACCAGAGCCCTCCCGGCCCCATGTAATATTAATCAACGAGAGCTTTCCCAGAGATCTCCATCTTAATACAAAGACCCAGCTCCACCCAATGGCAAGCAAGCTACAGTGCTGGGTGCCCCATGCCAAACAACTAGCAAGACAGGAACACAACCCCACCCATTAGCAGACAGGCTGCCTAAAGTCAAACTAAGTTCACAGACACCCCAAGACACACCACCGGACGCAGCCCTGCCCACCAGAGGGACAAGATCCAACCCCACCCACCAGAACATAGGCACCAGTCCCCCTCACCAGGAAGCCTACACAAGCGACTGAACCAACCTCACCCAGTGGGGGCAGCCACCAAAAATAAGAGGAACTACGAACATGCAGCCTGTGAAAAGGAGACCCCAAATACAGTAACTTAAACAAAATGAGAAGACAGAGAAATATGCAGCAGATGAAGGAGCAAGGTAAAAACCCACCAGACCTAACAAATGAAGAGGAAATAGGCAGTCTACCTGACAAAGAATTCAGAGTAATGATAGGAAAGATGATGCAAAATCTCAGAAACAGAATGGAGAAAATACAAGAAGCAATTAAAGAGGACCTAGAAGAACTAAACAGCTAATAAACAATGATGAACAACACAAAAAATGAAATTAAAAATTCTCTAGAAGGAATCAATAGCAGAATAACTGAGGCAGAAGAACGGATAAGTGACCTGGAAGATAAAATAATGGAAATACCTAGCGCAGAGCAGAATAAAGAAAAAAGAATGAAAAGAATTGAGGACAGTCTCAGAGACCTCTGGGACAACATGAAATGCACCAACATTCAAATTAGAGGGGTCCCAGAAGGAGAAGAGAAAAAGAAATGGTCTGAGAAAATATTTGAAGAGATTATAGTTGAAAACTTCCCTAACATGGGAAAGGAAGTAGTCAATCAAGTCCAGGAAGAGCAGAGAGTCCCATACAGGATAAATCCAAGGAGAAACATGCCAAGACACATATTAATCAAACTATCAAAAATTAAATACAAAGAAAAAATATTAAAAGCAGCAAGGGAAAAGCAACAAATAACATACAAGGGAATCCCCATAAGGTTAACAGTTGATATTTCAGCACAAACTCTTCAAGCCAGAAAGGAGTGGCAGGATATATTTAAAGTGATGAAGGGGAAAAACCTACAACCAAGATTATTCTACCCAGAAAGGATCTCATTCAGATTCGACAGACAAATAAAAACCTTTATAGGCAAGCAAAAGTTAAGAGAATTCAGCACCACCAAAACAGCTTTACAACAAATGCTAAAAGAACTTCTCTAGGCATAAAACACAAGAGAAGGAAAAGACCTACGAAAACAAATGCAAAACAATTAAGAAAATGGTAATAGGAACATACATATCAATAATTACCTTAAATGTAAATGGATTAAATGCTCCAACCAAAAGACACAGGCTCGCTGAATGGATACAAAAACAAGACCCATATATATGCTGTCTACAAGAGACCCACTTCAGACCAAGGGACACATACACTGAAAGTGAGGGGACGGAGAAAGATATTCTATGCAAATGGAAATCAAAAGAAAGCTGGAGTAGCAATTCTCATATCAGAAAATATAGACTTTAAAATGAAGACTATTACAAGAGACAAAGGAGGATTCTACATAAAGATCAAGGGATCAATCCAAGAAGAAGATATAACAATTGTAAATATTTATGCCCCCAACAAAGGAGCACAGCAATACATAACGCAATTGCTAACAGCCATAAAAGGGGAAATGACAGTAACACAGTAATAGTAGGGAACTTTAATACCGCACTTTTACCAATGGACAGATCATCCAAAATGAAAATATATAAGGAAACACAAGCTTTAAATGACACATTAAACAAGATGGACTTAATTGATATTTATAGGACATTTCATCCAAAAACAACAGAACACACTTTCCTCTCAAGTGCTCATGGAACATTCTCCAGGATACATCATATCTTGGGTCACAAACCAAGCCTCAATAAATTTAAGAAAATTGAAATTGTATCAAGTATTTTTTCCAACCACAACGCTATGAGACTAGATATCAATTATAGGAAAAAAACAGTAAAAAATACAAACACATGGAGGCTAAACAATACGCTAGTAAATAACCAAGATATCACTGAAGAAATCAGAGGAAATCCAAAAATAGCTAGAAAAAAATGACAATGAAAGCACGATGACCCAAAACCGATGGGATGCAGCAAAAGCAGTTCTAAGAGGGAAGTTTATAGCAATACAATTCTACCCCAAGACACAAGAAACATCTCAAATAAATAACCTAACCTTACACCTAAAGCAGTTAGAGAAAGAAGGAAAAAAAAAAAAAACAAACCAAAGTTAGCAGAAGAAAAGAAATCATAAAGATCAGATCAGAAATAAATGAAAAAGAAAGTAAGGAAACAATAGCAAAGATCAATAAAACTAAAAGCTGGTTCTTTGAGAAGATAAAAAAAATTGATAAACCATTAGCCAGACTCATCAAGAAAAAAATGGGAAAAGACTCAAACAGAATTAGAAATGAAAAAGGAGAAGTAACAACGGACACTGCAGAAATACAAAGGATCATGAGACACCACTACAAGCAACTATATGCCAATAAAATGGACTACCTGGAAGAAATGGACAAATTCTCAGCAAAGTACAACATTTCGAGACTGAACCAGGAAGAAATAGAAAATATGAACAGACCAATCACAAGCACTGAAATTGAAACTGTGATTTAAAATCTTCCAACAAACAAAAGCCCAGGACCAGATGGCTTCACAGCCGAATTCTGTCAAACATTTAGAGAAGAGCTAACACCTATCCTTCTCAAACTTTTCCAAAATATTGCAGAGGGAGAACACTCCCAAACTCATTCTACGAGGCCACAATCAACCTGATAACCAAAACCAGACAAAGATGTCAGAAAAAAAGAAAACAACAAGCTAATATCACTGATGAACATAGATGCAAACTCCTCAACAAAATACTAGAAAACAGAATCCAACAGCACATTAAAAGGATCATACACCATGATCAAGTGGGGTTTATCCCAGGGATGCAAGGATTCTTCAATATATGCAAATATATCAATGTGATACACCATATTAACAAACTGAAGGATAAAAACCATATGATCATCTCAACAGATGCAGGAAAAGCTTTCAACAAAGTTCAACACCCATTTGTGATAAAAACCCTCCAGAAAGTGGGCATAGAGGGAACCTACCTCAACATAAGAAAGGCCATATATGACAAACCCACAGCCAACATCATTCTTAATGGTGACAAACTGAAACCATTTCCTCTAAGATCAGGAACAAGACAAGGTTGCCCACTCTCACCACTGCTATTCAACATAGTTTTGGAAGTTTTAGCCATGGCAGTCAGAGAAGAAAAAGAAATAAAAGGAATCCAAATTGCAAAAGAAGAAGTAAAACCATCACTGTTTTCAGATGACATGATACTATACATAAAGAATCCTAAAGATGCTACCAGAAAACTACTAGAACTAATCAATGGATTTGTTAAAGTAGCAGGATACAAACTTAATGCACAGAAATCTCTTGCGTTCCTATACACTAATGATGAAAAATCAGAAAGAGAAATTAAGGAAACACTCCCATTTACCACTGCAACAAAAAGAATAAAATACCTAGGAATAAACCTACCTAAGGAGACAAAAAATATGTATGCAGAAAACTATAAGGTACCTTTGAAAGAAATCAAAGACGATACAAACAGATGGAGAGATGTACCATGTTCTTGGATTGGAAGGATCAGCTTTGTGATAATGACTATACTACCCAAAGCAATCTACAGATTCAGTGCAATCCCTATCAAACTACCAATGGCATTTTTCACAGAATTAGAACAAAAAATTTTATAATTTGTATGGAAACACAAAAGACCCCAAATAGCCAAAGAAATATTTGAAAGAAAAACAGAGCTGGAGGACTCAGGCTCCCTGACTTCAGACTATACTACAAAGCTACAGTAATCAAGACAGTATGGTACTAGCACAAAAACAGAAATATAGATCAATGGAACAGGATAGAAAGCCCAGAGATAAACCCAAACACATATGGTCACCTTATCTTTGACAAAGGAAGCAAGAATATAAAATGGAGAAAAGACAACCTCTTCAAGAAGTGGTGCTGGGAAAACTGGACAGCTACATGTAAAAGAATGAAATTAGAACACTCCCTAACACCATACACAAAAATAAACTCAAAATGGCTTTTTTCCGTGGAACCTGAGGGAACACTCACAGATTTTGATTTCCCACTCTAGAACCGGTATCTAGGTCACCATGGCGACTGGACAGAAGTTGATGAGCGCTATTAGAGTTTTTGAATTTGGTGGACCAGAAGTGGTAAAACTCCAGTCGAATGTTGCCATACCAATTCCGAAAGACCATCAGGTTCTAATTAAAGTCCAAGCATGTGGTGTAAACCCAGTGGACACATATATTCGCTCTAGTACTTACAGTAGAAAACCACTTCTACCCTATACTCCTGGCTTAGATGTGGCTGGAATAATAGAAGCTGTCGGAGAGAGTGTATCTGCTTTCAAGAAAGGTGACAGAGTTTTCACTACCAGCACAATCTCTGGGGGCTACGCAGAGTACGCTCTGGCAGCCGATCACACTGTTTACACACTGCCAGAAAAACTGGACTTTAAACAAGGAGCTGCCATCGGGATCCCGTATTTTACTGCTTATCAAGCTCTGCTTCACAGTGACCGTGTGAAAGCTGGAGAAAGTGTTCTGGTTCATGGGGCTAGTGGAGGGTTTGGAATAGCAGCATGCCAAATTGCTAGAGCTTATGGCTTACAGGTTTTGGGCATAGCTGGTACTGAGGAAGGACAAAAGATTGTTTTGCAAAATGGAGCCCACGAAGTGTTTAATCACAAAGAAGCTAATTACATTGATAAAATTAAGAAATCTGTTGGTGAAAAAGGAGTTGATGTGATTATTGAAATGCTAGCGAATGTAAATCTTAGCAAGATTTGAATCTTTTGTCACATGGAGGACGAGTAATAGTTGTTGGCAGCAGGGGTCCTATTGAAATAAACCCACAGGACACCATGGCAAAGGAATCTAGCATAATAGGAGTTGCTCTCTATTCATCTACCAAGGAGGAATTTCAGCAGTTTGCAGCAGCCCTTCAAGCTGGAATGGAAATTGGTTGGTTGAGACCAGTAATAGGTCCCCAGTATCCATTGGAGAACGTGGCCCAGGCTCATGAAGATATCATTCATAGCAGTGGGGCTACTGGAAAAATGATTCTTCTCTTTAAATGATTAATCCTTCCACAGATTTCCTGCGTAATTAAAGGTTTCTTATCTCAGTTTTACGTACATTTGCTTTAATTAGCATTCATTTGATTCAGTGAGTTTCTTATATTAAAAAAAAGATTTATCTTTAGCGATCATAGACATTGGAGTGCAATTTATTTTCTAGCTGGCAATATTCTTTATGCCTTCTGCCTCTCATCCAGGATTCATCATAGTAGGAAATAGAATATTAGTGGTCACTTGGCATTGGAGGGCATTACAGAAATTCCTAACGGATACTTGATCATTGATTCCATACCTTTGACTAAAACATGCTAATTCAAAGTAAGACTGCTTGATTTCCAAGCCTACTTCTTTATAAGAACCTTATAGGGACGTCCCTGGTGATCCAGTGGTTGAGACTTTGCCTACCAGTGCCGGTGGTGTAGGTTTGTTCCCTGGTTGGGAAGCTAGGATTCCACATGCCTTGGGGCCAAAAAAACCAAAACAGAAAACAGAAACAATATTGTAACAAATTCAATAAAAACTTTAAAAATGGTCCACATCCAAAAATCTTAAAAAGAAAACAAAACAAAAGAAGAACCTTATAAAGGTTCTTTAGTCTCTGATTAGCCCAGAACTATATTACACTGAAGATTTTCTGGACTAAGTAAGACACCTTTTCCAAACTAATCTCATCTAGATCTACAAGTCTCTCAGAAGGGCAAGATAAATGATGTACAGAGAAACTTGTTAGTTTTCCAATATATTCCCCAATATATTATGACATTAACTAGGTTAATGATTGATTACCAATGATCTATATATTCTGTGAGGACAGGAGCCTTATCTTTGGTATAATATGATACTAGGTACATAGTTTCCAAATAGATGCTTATTGATTGATTCAACTTCAAAGTAGATTTAGAGTTACCTGTTTGTGTGGTGGGGATCATATATTTTTATTTAAATTAATAAATGAATTTACACATTAAGAAAAATAAATAAATAAATAAGCTCCAAATGGATTAAAGACCTAAATGTAAGGCCAGACACTATCAAACTCTCAGAGGAAAACATAGGCAGAACACTCTATGACATAAATCATAGCAAGATCCTTTTTGACCCACCTCCTAGAGAAATGGAAATAAAAACAAAATAAACAATGGGACCTAATGAAACTTCAAAGCTTTTGCACAGCAAAGGAAACCATAAACAAGACGAAAAGACAACCCTCAGAATGGGAGAAAATATTTGCAAATGAAGCAACTGACAAAGGATGAATCTCTAAAATTTACAAGCAGCTCATGCAGCTCAATATCAAAAAAACAAACAAGCCAATCCAAAAATGGGCAGAAGACCTAAATAGACATTTCTCCAAAGAAGATATACAGATTGCCAACAAACACATGAAAGGATGCTCAACATCACTAATCATTAGAGAAATGGAAATCAAAACTACAATGAGGTATCACCTCACACCAGTCAGAATGGCCATCATCAAAAAATCTACAAACAATAAATGCTGGAGAGGGTGTGGAGAAAAGGGAACCCTCTGGCACTGTTGGTGGGAATGTAAATTGATACAACCACTATTGAGAACTATATGAAGGTTCCTTAAAAAACTAAAAATAGAACTACCATATGACCTAATAATCCCACTCCTGGGCATATACCTTGAGAAAACCATAATTCAAAAAGAGACGTGTGCCACAGTGTTCATTGTAGCACTATTTACAATAGCCAGGACATGGAAGCAACCTAAGTGTCCACTGACAGATGAATGCATAAAGAAGATGTGGTACATATATACAATGGAATATTACTCAGCCATAAAAAGAAACGAAATGATTTGTAGTGAGGTGGATGGACCTAGAGTCTGTCAAACAGAGTGACGTAAGTTAAAAAGAGAAAAACAAATACCATATGGTGACACATAGATAAGGAATCTAAAAAAAAAAAAATGGTTCTGATGAACCTAGGGGCAGGACATGAATAAAGATGCAGACGTAGAGAATGGACTTGAGGATACAGGGTTGGGGGGAAGGGTAAGCTGGTATGATACACTCTACCAAATGTAAAATAGATAGCTCGTAGGAAGCAGCTGCATAGCACAGGGAGATCAACTCGGTGCTCTGTGACCACCTAGAGGGGTGGGATAGGGAGGGTGGGAGGGAGAGGCAAGAGAGAGGGGATATGGGGATATATGTATACATATAGCTGATTCACTTTGTTATACAGTAGAAACTAACACAACATTTTAAAGCAATTATACTCCAATAAAGATGTAAAAAAAAAAAGTACGCATATTCCTATATCAGCATACAAAATCTACCACTCCATCATGAAGAGAAAATACATGGAATTGCTGCTCCCTAAAGATTCATTAGTAAGCTAATTCCGATAATATTTATTTTGTTTCTCTATGAACAGTGCTAGGCTCTAAAATATCGCTGGCTAGGTGAGCTAGTCTACTAGTTCTAAATCTTCACCATCTAATATGGTAGTCACTAACCACATGCAGCTGTTGAGGACTTGGTGTGTGGTCAGCATGACTGAGAAACTAAATTTTTTTAATTTAATTTTGATTAATTTAAATATAAATTTACATAGCTACAGGTGGCTAGTGGTTACCATATTGGACAGTGCAGTTCTATGGACATATATCTTTGAGTAGTACCAACAGGAGCTATACTGGCAGAAAGCTTATAATCTAATGGACAAGGAAAATAGCAAAGAATGATAAATAAAGCAAATACTTGGCAGAGGCTGTTTTCAACTGTTGTTATTGTAAAATGAAGTGTAAGTCACTGGCAGCAGTAAATGTCCAAATCTTGGTCATAAAGCAGGGTGCAAGGCCTTCATTTAAACAATTCTAACAATTATCACTTGTGATACATATATATGCCTGTAAGAAACATTAAAATGTATCAGAAAGTGCTCTACATGAAAAATCTGTTCTTGACCACCATGAAAAAATAATCTACCAGATATGTCCACCATCTATTTCTGGCAACATGATTGTCATTTCCAGGGATAGGAAAGAAGTCAATTTTAGACTGATGCAAAGACATCTCTAATTATTAAGCTATTAAAAATGGGATGATGGTTTTCTCACATCATTTCTGTTTGTAGTCTCCAGATGTATATTATCTTCATGGCTATTTGTATTGTTTTTCAAGAGAAGTTTTATTTCAGAGAGAGAGAGAATGCAGAAACTAGCAAGAAAGGAAGGAAAAAAGGAAGAAGGGAAGAAGGAATTTGCTATGCTGAAGTAATGATGTGCTTTAGAGAGGATAAATGTCAAATCTACTTTTAAGGAAAGTGAGAATAAATTATTAAACCAAAGTGACTAATCATATTTTTAGTTGTTGTTCCATATGAAAATTTAGAGGGAGGGGATATGGGGATATATGTATACATATAGCTGATTCACTTTGTTATACAGCAGAAACTAACACAACATTGTAAAGCAATTATACTCCCAGTAAAGATGTTAAAAAATAAATAAACAAACAAACAAAAAAGAGACTGGAAAGGTTTCAACGGACCAAAAGTCAGATTTTGTGTATGGATCAAAACACTGTGCTTGTGCTATCTCATTTTAACTTTCATCATGTTATTTCTCAGTTATTTGCAGTGCACTGTATTTCCAAATGGAAGATCCGCTTTGTCAAGTGGAAGAAGTAACTGAGCTTATCCACGATGCCTATTTGGTGGCATTCATATATGCTCCACATTTGAGCTACTGATGGAGAAGATGGCCTGATTAGGTAAGGATGGGTTAGTTCTTCAGAAAATAAAGAGGAGGGAGAGAGAGAAGCTTGATGATCTAATCAGAAAAACCAAGGATCAGACTAAGAAGGAAAATCAAAACTTGGGTAGTATTAAATAAGGAATTATCTAAGTAGAATGGTCTAATGGGATACAATGCATTGGGGCAAAACACTAAAGGAAAAGAGCAGATTTGGTTTCGTTGGATGATACTAGAACTCAGTGGCACACAGGGATATGGGGACAACAGGTCAGGAGCTGAAGAGCAGTGTCTTAACACTTGGGAAAATTTATTCATTTTTCTTAAATCACATATAATTGTGAATAACTGTTTTCTTGCCACTGCATTAGTTTCTTTGAGACAGAGACAGAAATAACTGCTTAACTGAATTGATCTGAATTTGGTCAATATTATTTACTTTCTCCTTCGACTAAAAAATAAAGTTCTGCGTGTTTTCTTAAAGAAAATACAATACTTGGTTTATTTAAAATATTTTGGGGTAGCTTGGAAACAAATTGAAATAAAGTTGATATATTTAACAAGATCTTTCCTTTGACACTGTCAGTATCCCATGAGGTAAACAGGGTAAACACTATTTTGCCCACATTTCATTTTAAAGATAATTAAAGCAAAACTATGATAAATTAATGTAATGATTAATGTTCATGGTTATTTATCAAATCAGTGACCAAAATGTCACTTTAATATTTTTAAAAAGGGAAAAAAATTAAAGAAGTTGTTTTTTTACCATTCCACCAATATTTTCAAAACTATTTCCTAACATTCTCTAAGAAATGTGTGTATACTTTTTGCCTAAGAAGTCAGATATTATTTGATACAGATATTCATCAATATTTAAGAAATAATATTCTTAAATATTTTTAGGCTTCTGTTTTCTTTTCTCTAAATATGTCACTAGCACAGTAAAATAAGGCAAGGGTAAATAAATAACCCACTATAAAGTAGCTTGCTACAGATTTAGGTGATTGTCCAGAGAAATTAGTTGATTTTTTCCCCTCCTAATGTTTTCTGCTTTTTTTATATCCTTGTTCAGTTGTTTTGTTTTGTTTGCTGATTTTTTTTTCCCTTAGAGCAGTCTGATGAGGTGTGTGTGTGTGTGTGTGTGTGTGTGTGTGTGTGTGTGTGTGTGTGTTTGCTGTCTTCTTTTGGTTAATAAAATGAAATACGATATTAGATTTGTATTATTCACAGTACTGCTAAGGAAAAATTCACATTTTTATCAGGATATATGAAACTTAATAGACCATGACCCCTAATAAAATAATAAAATAAGATGATGGGTTTTAATAATTATTTGTTCGCTTTTAGACTGGTAGCCAAGGCTGTTTTCATGGTGAGGCATTACTAAATGTCACTATTGGTCTTTCTGTCCTAATTCTCTGTATATTCGTATTTGAAAAGCCTCAATTATCTAATGAAATCATTTGGAAATTATTGACTGAAATAAGTAGTTTTCCAAAAAACACTCTGGTTTTCCCTTTCATACTGTCAATGGAAATGTATTCTCTACCAAGGTTTAATGTACATCAATGAATAGCCCTAGAGACAATTCTTTGCCCTTTGGACAATTTTTCATAGTAGAGGGCAGTGCCGTTTGAATTTAAATGATGTTGCACTTGAGGCCAACAGTAATAAGCAAGCTCTACTAGACTTTCATTACATTTTCTTATCATCTGCATATAATCATAAGCACTTGATGCTAGCTCCTACAGCCTTCATGCGAATTATAAATATCATATTTAAATTTCTCTTTAGAGGAGAAACAAGATTTCTGCTGTGGATGAAGAAGTGAATACAGTTAAATAACATGATCTGTTTACCAAATTGCCTGCCATCAAAAGAAAGCAAAATGCCTGGAAAATGGGAATTGGCTTGACAACTCATTATTTAAAACAAACAAACAAACAAACAAACATGTCTGTTTTTGAATACAGAATTAACCTATTAGCCCACTGTCAAAATAAAGCTTCCAACTGAATGTCCAATTACCCACTCAAAAGACCCTCACAAATCATTTGGGCAAAAACCTCTACAAAGAGGCCTGCCTGAAGGTCAGCAGTGGAAATGTGTGATGCAATAAGAGGGGAAAACAAACAAACAAACAGAGAATTCAAAACACTCTCCTTGTTATTTCCTCAACTCCAAACAAAAGAACCTTTTTAATCTACAATTAATCCCACATTTATCCCAACAGATATAATTCCAAAAGTGGAATTGCATAAAGATCATGCCTACCAGCAGAATTAACTCTCCTTAAGCCCTAAGAAATCCCACTAGCACAGTAAAATAAGGCAAGGGTAAATAAATAATCCAGTCTAAAGTAGCTTGCTACAGAATTAGGTGATTGTCCAGGCCTTGATATCACTAATTGCTTTATGCACATGGCCTATTGTTTTCTGTGCTAGTTAAATTTTTGGTGGAGGAAAAAGCTGGTGATGCATCTAATTTCAGCTTTGAGAGCCCTGACTGTGCTCCCTTGCTCATCTGATTTTACATATGCATACATGCATAAACATGGCATTGTAAAAAGTGTATTTAAGTAAAGGTTATCAGCCTTTAAGAATTGTAATGAGGCCACCAGGTTAAAAAAAAAAAAATGGCTTCCATTGCGCTCGGCGGTTCCCCGGATCTGTCTCTTGCTTCAACAGTGTTTGGACGGAACAGACCCAGGGTCGCCCTTTCCTCCAGCATCCGACCACCCTCCAGCCTTCGGAGCCAGCCACTCATCTATCCACCCTCCAACCTTCGGAGTGAGGCACTCAGCTGTCCTCGGTCACCGGGACCAGCCAACACCATTTTTTGAGCCGAACTCCTTATTACCGATCAACCATGAGCTCCCAGATTCGTCAGAATTATTCCACCGAGGTGGAGGCCGCCGTCAACCGCCTGGTCAACATGCATCTGCGGGCCTCCTACACCTACCTCTCTCTGGGCTTCTATTTCGACCGCGACGATGTGGCTCTGGAGGGCGTGGGCCACTTTTTCCGCGAATTGGCCGAAGAGAAGCACGAGAGCGCCGAGAGCGCCGAGCGTCTCTTGAAAATGCAAAGCCAGCGCGGCGGCCGCGCCCTCTTCCAGGACGTGCAGAAGCCATCTCAAGATGAGTGGGGTAAAACGCAGGACGCTATGGAGGCCGCCATTAACATGGAGAAGAACCTGAACCAGGCCCTTCTGGATCTGCATGCCCTGGGTTGTGCCCGCGCAGACCCCCACCTCTGCGACTTCCTGGAGAGCCACTTCCTAGATGAGGAGGTGAAACTCATCAAGAAGATGGGTGACCACCTGACCAACCTCCGCAGGCTGGCTGGCCCCCAGGCTGGGCTGGGCGAGTATCTCTTCGAAAGGCTCACCCTCAAGCACGACTAGGAGCCTCCGGAGCCCAGTGGCCTTTGAGGAGCCCCTCTGGTGTTAGGGCTTCTACCTGAAGCCCCTCTCTGCAGCCACTAGGCAGCTTTTTAACCACCCTGGAGCCCTCTCCCAAGCCTTGGACCAAATGGAAACAATAAAGCTTTTTGCAGCGGCAAAAAAAAAAAAAAAAAAAAAATGGTCACAACTTGTGTGCTATGCAAAGCATAATGCAAAGTTTCTCTTTTCTGAGGCACCGTCTTAAATCACTTCTGCTCTGTGAAGACTTTAATTCAGTGTAAAGAAAATACTCTTCAGCTTCTCCAAAAGCTTCCATCTTACCTGGATTAAACTTCAACTTGCCTGTTTTCATTTTACTTCACAGTCACTCAGACACTAAGGGAAATAGGAGAATCAATTTTAAAAGAAGTGTATACCTCAGTGACTTTAATAATAATCTACAAGAGTTCCATTTCCTCTCAAATTGAACAAGACCACATTCAGGCCAGAAGATCACAAGATAGTGAACAAATGGATACTTCCCACGTACATGTTACTGAATTGATCAGTATGTGTATAAGAAAATTGGTACAGTTGGCCCTCCATATTGGTGGGTCCTACAGCCACAGATTCAACCAACTACGGATCAAAAATATTTTTTAAAAAAATCCAGAAAGTTCCAAAGAGCAAAACTTGAATTTGATGCACACTGGCATCTATTTACATAGTATTTACATTGTGTTTACAACTATTTACACAGCATTTACATTGTATAAAGATGATTTAAAGTATATGGAAGATATAAAGATGATTTAAAGTATATGGGAAGACGTGAATAGGTTATATGCAAATACAGCTGACTCTTGAACATCAAGGATTTGAACTGCTCGGGTCCATTTATATGCAGATTTTTTTCAGTTGTAAATACTACAGTACTACACGATCCAAGGTTGAATCCTTGGACACAGAAGAATTGATACAGAGGGTCAACTCTAATTTACGCACAGATTTTCAAATGTGAGGAGGGTCAGCACCCCTAACCACTGAGTTGTTCAAGGGTCAACTGTACTATGCCATTTTACATAAGGAACTTGAGCATCCTCAAGTTTTTGTATTGTTGGGGAGGGGGGTATGTCCTGGAACCAATCCCCCACAGACACCAAGGGACAACTGTATTATCTTTGTAAAATGTTGATGAACTATATTATAGGGTTAAAATATTGATCTCAAGAGTTAAATTGTCTCTGTTCAAATCTTATTTTGCCATTTGCTGGTTGGGTGACATAGGGCAAGTCATTTAACTTAAGTCTCACCTCCTCGTCGCCAAAATAAGGATCACAATGGTGCCTATTTCAAATGGTAATTGTGGGTTGTGAGATAATGCCAGTTGACTAGCTGTAATATAAAATATAAGACCCACAAGTTCTTAGCATATGCCTGACAAACAGTAAGGATGTGTTAAGTGTTAATTTTTATAAATCTGTTATTATATTGTGAACTAGACAAGATCCAGATATTTTAAACAATTTTTTCCATTCTTCCAAATACCGCATGCATTGTGCTTAACCTTCTTAGTTTTGTTTTAACTAATTGATGTTAAAGTAATCAAGTTTTAGTGAAGCACATAGATATAAGTCATAAGACATGTTATGTTTTCACCTAACTTAGGGGTTGCCGAACTTTTTTCTGTAAATGGACAGACAGTAAATATTGAGAGCCACAGCCTCTGCTGCAATCAATTCTGCCACTGTAGTGCCAAAGTAGCCATAGATAATACAGACAATACACAAATGAATAGCTGTGGCTGTGTCCCAATAAAACTTAATTTATGGAAACTGAAATTTGAATTTCATGCAATTTTCAAGTGGCACAAAATATTACTCATATTTTGATTTTCTTTTCAACCATTATGTAAAACAAAAACAATCTTAGTTTGTGGGCCACACACAAACTAGAAGTGAGTGTTATTTGGCCCTCAGGCTATAGTTTATTTACCTCCTAATCCATTATTTCTACTAAAACTGTTTAATCATTATATCTTGTATTTAAAGATAAATTATATATAAATTCTTTCAAAGTTCTTGACTATTTACTAGAGAAATTAATGAATATGCCCTATCAATAGCCTAGTATTTTACTGTGATATTAACAGTCCTAGTAGTTAATGTTAAAAATTTCTAACACAATTTGGCACATTCCTTAATTTTATTTCCTCTGAAAGGTAAAAATAAGGTAAAGGGTACTTTAGACATTAGTACCGAGATTGGTCATTCTGGGGAAGAGTAAACCTGCCTACCTGATCACTGTAATGAAATGTCAGCTCTGGAGTTGTCAAATGACACAGCCATTGGAAGAACTGAGGGAGGCTAGATAATTGGAAAGATAAAAAGGTCTGTCTAGAAGAAGGACTGTGATCTTGATTGAGATTAAAAAAAAGGATTGGATGTAGATAATCTGATTGGACAGTTAACCTTTGGTAAACAACACTGGTTGTTTGTGTGGCTTTATTTGAGAATTTGGATTATTCCAGGTGGAAAACAGAACAAGGGAGAGATCATCCAATAAATATAAAATTCTATTGGTCTTCTGCTCTGCTCTTTGAGGAAACTCTTGAGGATTCTGAGGAGACTCAATAACATCTGATATTTACAATCGGGGCTCCAGCTATGCGGCTTCCACATCCACAGATTCAACCAACCGAGTATTGGATTCAACCAATTCCGGATCAAATTCAATCCAAGGTTGGTTGAATTCGTGGGTGCAGAACTGGAGGGTTGGAGGGCCGGCTCTACTACACCATTTTATACTTATAAGGCAGTGGTCCCCAAGCTTTTTGGCACCAGGGACTGGTTTCGCGGAAGACAATTTTTCCATGGACTGGGGTGGGGGGTGGTTTTGGGATGATTCAAGCACATTACATTTATTGTGCACTTTATTTCTATTATTATTACACTGTAATATGTAATGAAATAATTATATAGCTCACCATAATGCAGAATCAGGGGGAGCCCTGAGCTCGTTTTCCTGCAACTGGATGGTCCCATCTGGGGGTGATGGGAGACAGTGACGCCCGACGTGTGTTGCTTACGTCCAGTCTACTCCGTGATCTCGTTTTGGTTGCTGTCACTGCAGAAAACCCTGCTTCACAAAGATAGGATGTTGGAAATGGAAGCAGGCTTTTCAGTGCTTTTGTGGCAATCTCAGGATATTCTGCCTTGACTTTAATCCAGAACGTATGGAGCTTTGAAGTTGTCTCAAACAAACTTTTAAGGCCACCATCATTTGCGATCTCAAGCAGCTGATCCTCTTCTAGCACGGACAAAGTCAATTCACCTGGCTTATTCACAAATGGGTCGCGCGGATCCATTCCTTCCCGGTTCAGGGGTCTTTTGTGGTTGGGAAGTAATGCTCAAACTCTTTTGAAAGCTGAGATAGGTGAACATGCACCAGCTGGGAGAAAGAAGGCCCTGGCTCAGTCTCTTTCAAAATCTCTGCTAATGTTTGAAACATGACAAAAGTCCCAATGTGCACTTGTTGCCCCCATAATTCCAGTTTGGCTTTGAATGAAGCCACTTTATGTGCCAACTTGAACTCAGCTGTCATTCTCCCCTGAAGTGATGACAGACTGAGTTTGCTGAGCAGGTTGAATATGTCACACAAGTAAGCAAGTTTTGCGACACATTCTGTGTCACTGGAATGTGCTGCCAGTGGTGACTGTTTTTCTAAAAGAAATCTCTGGAGCAGCTCTCATAACTCAAAAACTCTGGCCAGTGATCTACCTTTAGAAAGCCATCTCACTTCTGTGTATAAGAGAAGATGTGTGTGCTTTGTGTCCATCTCCTCACAGAGCTGCGTGAACGGACATGAGTTAAGGGCATGTACTTTAATGTGGTTGATAATTTTAATCACATCCTGCAAAACGTTGTTAAGTTCAGGTGACATTTTTCAGTTAGCCAGCATTTCCCTATGGATGACACAGTGCGTAGACTCACATTCAGAAGCGACCTCTTTGACCCAAGTAGTGAAACCAGAGAGCCGTCCAGTCATGGCAGCCACTCTGTCTGTGCATATACCGACAGAAAACGACCAGTTCAGTTTTCCTGATATGTAATCATTCAAGGACTTGAATAGTTCTGCAGCTGTGGTGTTGGTTGGCAACAAAAGTGCACATAACATATCCTCATGCACATCCTCCTGAAAAATATATCACACAAAAACAAGCATTGTTGCCTTGTTGTCAACATCAGCAGACTTGTCAACCTGGATTGCATACCACGGTGACATTAATCCTCTCTAACAATTGTGCCTCAATATCCTCTGCTATTTCATCAATTCATCTAGTTATGGTGCTGACAGGAGGCAGAGCTCAGGCGGTAATGCAAGCGATGGGGAGTGTCTGTAAATACAGATGTAGCTTCTCTCGCTCACCTGCCACTCACCTCCTGCTGTGTGGCCCAATTCCTAACAGGCCACAGACTGTTACCATTCCGTGGCCCAGGGGTTGGGGATCCCTGTTATAAAGGACTTGAGCATCCGTGGATTTTGGTTATGGGGAACTGAATGTTGCCTTGGAGCTCTTCAACTGGGAGAATGAGGAAAGAAGACAAAGATACCAGGAGGGGAAGAAAATGGAAGATGGATAAATGCAAATGGGGTCTATATAGATTTCTATTAGTAACTTTCAGAGACAGATTGTCACTGAAGACTATTCAAAAATTTAAGTTAGCCTCTGCTGTGTTAACTCTGAAGGGGGGCAATTTTGGAATATAAATGAATTTCTTAGAACACTCATAGTAGGGACTTCCTTGGTGGTCCAGTGGTAAAGAATCTGCCTTACAATGCAGGGGACGTGGGTTCGATCCCTGGTCAGGGGACTAAGATCCCACATGCCGCAGGGCAACTAAGCCCACCTGCCACAACTACGGAGCCTATGCATCCTGCGTGCCACAACTAGAGAGAAGCCCACACACCACAATGAAGAGCCTGTGCACCAGAACGAAAGATCCCGCAGGCCTCAACGAAGATCCTGCGTGCCGCAACTAAGACCCGATGCAGCCAAAAATAAATAAAATAAATAAATAAATAATAAATCAATCTTAAAAAAAAAAAAAGGAGATATATATTAAAAAAAAAAAAAAAAAGAACACTCATAATTCCCTAAAACAGCCCTGGGCAAACTACAGCCCTGGAGCCAAATCCTCTTGCCTCTTGTCCTGTAAATGAAGTTTCACTGAAAGACCACCATGCTTACTTATTTATGTATTAACCATGACTCTTTTGTTCTTCAGCGGCAGAGCTGACTAGCTGTGACAGACAGCCTATGGCCTGCAAAGGCTAAGCTATTTATCTTCTGGTTCTTTACAGAAAAAGTTTGCAGAGCCCTGCCTTAATCCTTACTATTCCACATGTGGTCTGTAGACCAGCAGCATCTGCATCACAAGAAAGATTGTTATTGATAGAAATGCAAAATCTCAGGCCCCACATCAGATCTACTGAATCAGAATCTATACTTTAATGAGATCCCCAAATGACATAATGACCCATCAGTGACGGAGAAGCACCTCCCTGAAATAATTTCTTTCTGTTGACAAACACATGAAACATGGGGTGTAGGGGGACCTGATGTTTATCATTTTCTGGCCTCCATCTTGTGAGGATGAGATTCTCACTCTCTCCCAAGTGGTTTTAAACCTTGATATTCATAAAAATTACATTTCTTAATTCACAACCCAAAACTCCTGATGTGGGAATTATATCAAGAGGTCATAAAGAAGGCTGAAATATTTATAGCAATGGAATATTCCAATAACTGATAAATTACCATATCTATAAATCTTGAAAGAAGGTCTTCTTTAGATTACCAACAGGCAATAAAGTACTACAACCAACATGTGAGTTCACATTCAGAAAATTTAAATGCTGTTAAGCTACAATAATAATATTATAAAAGACTGTTTACAGTTTTGTAGTTTAATCAGTCTGAAGAGTTCTATTTTTATACTTCATTCCCTTAATCAGATGTAAAGACAGAACTTGCATCTCATCAGCCCAGGTACCTGTTAAAAAGGAAAATACAGAAATGTACTTTCTTGGTTGATGGAAATGTAAGTCTATTTAATACATACTTTATATTTAGTATTTTATTATTAAGCTTAGTTCAGTATAAATGCACATTTTCAATGTCATGAATACATGGCATGAATGATGTGACAAGCAATTTGCATTTATATAGCACCTTTCAAAGGCTCAGGATCACAAAGCAAAGCATAAATGCTTGTGTAACTTTGCAATTAAGAATTCACTTCTAATTACTCCTATTTAAATGTGCAGTCTCTTTTTAATCACAACATTTTTACACCTGTGGTTAAGTGCTCTGACAGAGCCTCAGCCTTATCTCCAAAGCATGCAAATTGCATGACTGGATTTTGTAATGAAGACTACGTTTGCCAGGGGAAAAATGATCACAGACATGTAACACTGGTAACAATATTAAAGACACAACTAAATTTAAAAGCATCATTCTCTCCCATTATGTACTAATTCGGATCAACACACACACACACACACACACACGAATGTCTGTCAGTTCTGGAGCGTGCACGAGTTTCAGGCTTAGTTATACTTCTGCTAAATCGCCAGGAAGTTAAGAGATGAGATCTGAAAACTGGCTTATAAACGTACGCTTGCCTGTAGTAAATCTTTAGCTCCTGGAGCTACAGTTGCTAACATGTGTGAGATTCCTAGTTTTCTTGTATAATCAAGGGACCAATAAATAACATGGTATTAAAAAAAATGATATCCTGCTACTAGGGGAAAGCACAATTCAGCTGCAACATATGGTTCTGGAGAGCTGCAGTCTCATAAATGGAGCTGAGGAAAGAAAAGTAATTCTGGGAAGGTGGTTGTAGCTAAAGAGAAGGCTCTAGTGACAGCCATCTTCATAACTGACTGCAGAAAAGCACGAAGCTCCATTTTCAAAAGCTGATTAGAAAGAAGATTTATTAGGAACCTATGGTGATCTGGGGACCAGTGTAACACAAATAGACGAGGCATGGTTCCTGTGCCTTGAAAGGCTGCCAAGAGGCAGCAGGATTGCATGGACCAGAAGCAAACACATTTCAAAACTCCACAGTCAGTAATGAAAAATTAGTAGGTAAGAAGGTCTTGGGTTTTCAATAAACTATTAATTGTATGAAAAATAATTTTAATAGACTGTCCATTTAAAAAACAAATATTGAGACCTTCCAATATACCAGATATTGTGCTCATCTCTGATGATTAAAGTAATAGCAATATGGGCAACAATAATAATAACAATGATGATCATAAAGGGGTGTTAGGAAATCAGGCAACACTTCCGTACTCAGGAAGTCACAGGATGGAGGGCAGGGGAGAAATAACTAAAGAGGGTGATGTGTGTTTTATCAGCTTGTGTGCAATGCTCTGAGAGCAGAGAACAGGGAATATTTAATTCTGCTAGTCTTCGGAAAGTCTTCAGAGAGACAAGGATATTTCAATAGAAATGTGAAATACTGTCAAGCACACTATTGGTGGAGGAGGGATGAATATCAGGAAGTAGGAATATTCAAATATGAATATTCACACAAATTATTTGTGACCCTTGACTTCATACATAAACACTGCAGTAACAGCATGTTAATTAGGAGTATAGGCTTAAAAGTCAAATTATCTCTATTCATTTCTAACTGTGTGACTTTGGACAAGTCACTTAACCTGAGTCTCAGTTTCCTCACCTCTATAATGGGGAAAGAATAGAATATACCTCTGAGGATTGTCTTGATGACTTAATAATACTTAATATTAAGCATTTTGAATTTGACATATGACTAATGTTTAGTAAATGTTAGGTGTTGCATTTTTTCCTCTCTCTCTCTCTTTTTTTTTTTTTAACTTCTGTCTCTTTTTAAGTAAAGCTAGAGCCATTCCCGGTATATGGTAAATGAAGCAGTAAAATAAGACCCCTTATGCTTTAGGACGTTTGTCTGTTGCTTCCTTTCCAGAGGGAAGATGGTAGTTCTGCCATTTGAGAAATAAAACACAATACCCTCTATCATATTTTAGTCTGCTTCTTTTGCCACTCCCATTTCCCATTACACATACCTAGTCTTTACAATAATCCTATGAGGAAGGTAATATCATTATTGTTACTTCATAAACGAGGAAACTGAGGCTCAGCAATAAATAATTCCGCAAGTTCAAGAGCCAAGAGCTTGTGAAGCCATGATTAAAATTTAGGTGTTCTAAGTAGAAAAACCAACTATTTATCACTTTACTGAAATGTTCTAAGATAGAGTTTGGTCCAAAATAATCACTCCTCAGTAACTGAAGCATCAAGGGAGCCCAGATTCCATTTGCAGCAGGGGCAAGGGGGTAGTATAAGAATTCTGGAAGTCTTCTCTAACTAAAATCCTAAAATGCTGGATTGAAAAACATACAGGTAAGTTTGTCACAAAAGGAAGGACTCTGCATAGGTCAAGAATTATGTGAAAGCAGAAATAACAGAAGATAAATGATCCATGAAACCAGTTTTCAACAAGGAAATTTCTATTGATTCTTGGAGACTTTGAGACACCATTTTCATGGCCACATGGGGTAGGAAACAGATGGTAAAGCCTAAAGCTCACCAAACATGAGTAGTTTAATAGATGACTTCCACGTATAACTAAGGTCTTCGAAGGAAATCAGAAAAGAAGAGGAGCCCACTTGGTGTGGGATCACTCTAGAATCCACAGCACAAAGAGCCACGGTGGATGGGTCACTGATTAAGATGATAATGAGTTAGAAGCCATTTTGCTAGTTTACTCCATGCTGACAACTGGTGGATCTGTCGATCCATGCAGTAGCCTTCTTTTATTTGCCTCCATCCAGTATTTTACTGCATGAATTCCAAATTGCAATCGTATGGGAAGTTACTGCACCACCAGTGTAGACTTATTGGGTATACTATACTGATGTCTGACAGTAACAGTTAGAACAACAAAAATACCAGAAAAAAGAATCAGTCTCCAGCCTCATCCATCTTTTTTCTGATCCATATCTGGAAATGCTCACTTGGATCCAATCATCTTGTTTCAGAACTAATGTTCCTAAAGAAACTTTGGGAGTTAAAAATTAACTCTGGACCAAATTTTGGCTTTATATTTTCTTGAGTATACCGCACCCCATTCTCACTGCAATGATATCTCTCCATCTCATTTTTGTTAATTATATTGCACTTGAGTTTATAAAAGTTCCATTCTTTATATCCTGTATTCAGGGTCCAGATAGACCAAGGGTGTTTACTAAAGGACACTGGAGAAATGGGTCGGGAGGAGGGCCTAAGGACAAATTTGGGGATAGACAGGGATCTTTCCACTAGTGGGCAGGAGACCAGGCAGGATGTCCACAGAGAGTGACCAAGTATGTGAATGGAGATGGAGAAAGTAGGGAAGAGTAAATGAGAAAAGCAGTAAATTTTTCTTTCAGACTAACAAGGCACAGACATATCACTCAGAGAGTTAAAAATAGTCACACAAGCCTCACACCAACAGTTTTAAAGCCAAAATCTTTCATAATAGTAGTGTTCTGCTTCTCTTTCCTTCTTTTCTCACCCAAATGTTCCTTTCCATCCTTCTATCCTCAAGTTGGCTGGTTATGGTAGGATAGATTATTAAAGACTGAAATCTAAGAAAAGGTGTTTAAGTAGTTAGGCAAAAGACCACCTTTGTAGGTTTCTAAATGAAGAAGTAGTAAGAGTAATGTGGAACTAAAGGAAATTCAGAGCAGCAGAAATCTGTCAGAAGGGCTGGGATTTTATAAAGGAAGTCAAAGTTGTAATCCAGATCACATATGGATTCTGAAATGGTTCCTATATCAAACAGAGAGACTACTAGTTCTTAGAAGATAGAGATTTTAGTTCAGTTTAATAAACACTGATACCTTACCTACTATGTGGCTGGGTATCTTACTGGCAGTCTAAGACATGGAGAGAGCCACTATTGAAACTGGGTTTTATCAATGTAATAACAAAATCAATAGCCATATGTATAGTTTTCTATGTGTAATATTCCAGCCAAATAACTCTGGAGAAATTGGAGAAATGTTTCATAATTTCTTTTCACTGGGGTTGTTCAGATTCTCAGAATGGCAACTTCTATTAGAAGTTCGAAGTTGAAATAATTTGAGGGAGAGTCAGGTTATGCATCTGTGAAATTTCCACATGGCTAATAATTTCAAATTTTGAAGTCAGAAAGACATACATTTGATTCCTGGGTTTGCCATATTCTAACTGCAAAATCTTGCATTCTTCTTCGGTAAAATAGGAATAATAAGGCATTTCACAAAAGGTTCTTTGAGTGCAGTAAATTAGAAACTTTTGTGAAAATTACCTAGTATAATACCAGACCCAGACAGCCTTCAGTAAATATTAGTTTATTTCTTTCTTCAATATTCAAAAAAAAAAAAAACCCAAAACTGAAAGCATGAGTTGGAATTTTCAGATCCAATCATCTTCTTACAATTTCACACACCAACAGCTGATTTAGCCACTATTTTATTTTCACTCATAGCCACTAACTTCCCACATGAATTCCCTTGCTGTTCTAGAATGTTGCTCCCAGCAAGAGAATTCCCTTGCTGTTCTGGAATGTTGCACAGCCCTTTGCTATTTTACAAATCACTTCAGTTCAACTAGAGGATAAAAATTATTTTTAAGAAAAAAAAACCATATAATACAAAACCACATCTCCACAGTCTGGGAGACCAGATTAATTCTCTGCATGAGGCAGGGAGAAATCATTAGAGATCACTACAGGAAAATATTCCAAGGAAGCAATGCATATGTACTTTTGTTTTACTCTGTTGATTAAAACAGAATAAGATGAGACTTGCTTTTCAAGATAAGATGAGACTTGCTTTTCAAGATATCCTCCCACATTTTTAAAGTAGCTTTCTATATATTATGCAGGTTTTCACAATACTAAATATCCTTTTTTTTCTTTCTTTCCACAAAGCATGATGGAGTATGGGCTACAGAGTTAAGTAGACCTGATCTGAAACCTGTCTGGCCAAATTACTGTCTTATCTTGTGAGAGTTACCTCACCTCTCTGAGCCTGTTTCTTTATATATAAATTGAAAATAATACTTTATAGTACAGTTGTGAGGATTAAATGAGGAAAATATGAATGCTTCTTTGTATGGTGTCTGGCACAGATAAAATGTTCAATAAATATTAGTGAAGATTCATAGCTATTATTATCAGGTAGAGGAAGCACATGTAGTAATGCCTATGCAAGTTCACACAGGATTTGAGCTGCCTGCAGTTCCTTAAGGAGCTGTGCTGATAGAACTGAGAGAATATTGAGGTTCAAATCTACTCAAAGTCCCACTGCAAAACGCTGAACATGGATGTTTGGACCTCAAATTGAAAAGCCAGAGACATTAGGATACAGACATTGGATAATACTGGTCAAAATAATTTAAAGGAAAGAGATGCACAGGTATAATCTTTAAAGGAAGAAAACTGATTTGTTACATATATTCTTAAAATGTGTTATTATAAGGAGACTATAAGCAGTGTGATATCTTCTCTAAAACACTCACAGATATTCATAATCACACTGTCCAACCTACTGTATAACCAGCCATAGTCAGGAAGATGATAGACCTGGAGCATATTCAGTGTCTGTTCCTTACTCTTTCCATCCAAAAATTGGGAAAAAAAGCAAAAATTTTATAATTATACATAAAGCTTTTTCTTAATCAAAAATTAAAGATAATTTTTAGAGGAAGAGAAGAAGAAGAATGTTACCAAATGGAAACTACAGCCTAAGGAGTTTATCTGAAATCAGAAGATCTAGGCTTTAAGTTTGTGTTTTCTGTTTGTCAACTGGATGACTTATCTTGGATAAGTCACCCAACCTCTCGGCCCTTTAGTTCCTTCACTGTTTTGAAAGATTTCTGTGAGAAGCAAAATGAGATGATATGGACTCCTAACATCAATACTCCTTTACATGCAATGGACACATTCACCCAGTGGCTACAGACGTTTATAATTGGCTTCTGTCTTGTTGCAGGCTTTCTTCCATCCTCCTTTGTTTAACCCTTTCTCAGTATCTGCCCTTATGTCTGGTCTTACTTGACTTTGTGCCTTGACTGCCATGTCTTTTGCCATGTTCCTGTCTCATTCAATAGCAGACATCACATGGTCCCCTGCCAGACTCAGACTCAGCACTCCCATAGGAGACTGTGGACAGGTTGACCTTTGACTCCACCCACAAGGTTACTCTGCTGGCTCCAGCCCCTGGACGGTACTCTGGGTGCCAACTAGCAACCACTAGCACAACCCCACCCCACTGGCCAGGGAAGGGGTTACAGAAGCTAAGCCAAAAATTGCTCTCTCTCTACATCCATGGCGTTAAATGGGGGGTGCTGGCTGCCAAGAATCCAGCATCAAGGCTGTGGGCTCCACGGCGAAGAAGCTGTCTGAGTTGAATATATGCCTGATATAACACTGTATTCTTTCAACACCAGCTGGCCAGCAGGTTTATCTCCCTTGCCTGCCAGTCTGAAACATTCCAGGTCTCAGGACTCTGAGCTGCACAGAACACAGCACTGGGAATATATTTCTCGTGGGACTCAAATCCTAGACCTTAAGGTATGTGCACAAAGGCACGGGTTTACCGGTTCTTGAAAAGTAGCTCACATACTAGAAATGGTACAGACCACCCTAATGACAGAATGCCTGGATCACAGTGACACTGTCTGTGTCACACTGCCTGGGGTCTTCAATTCCAACAGCATCAGGGAGGAAAGTAATGGAGAACTCAGCTCAGCAAGAGTTTCCCTGCTAAAAGTGTACTAAAATTCCCTATTTAAAAAAAGGCAGAATTAAAGATACAGCTAAGGAAGACCACTCTGGGTGCCTAAAGGGCCCTCCTTCCTCTTCAGGCTTGGATTGAGCCACCTCTTCAGACAAAAATAATCTCCCTCATATCTCCTTCAGGGAAGTCCTAGGAACTTCTAGAATCTAAGCACATCCCAGTTAACCATCAACTTATGAGAAAACGATCAAGTCACTTTACCCTCTTGACTTATAGTTGCCCTTTTATATAATGAAGAATTCTCTTTCAGTCCAAAAGTCTGTGATGATAGCTTTAAAATGGCAGTTAAGAATTAAATTATTCTTATTTTCAATTTGATGTTTTTATATTTGGAGTGAATGCATCTATCCTGCTGAAGAGGACTGAGCATCTCTGACTTCGGGTGCTCTGCATGAGCATTTTATGGATCAGTGGCTCCCAAACCTTTCCCAATCCAACATACTAAGTCATGAAGCACGTTCTTGTTAGTAACAGTCCTCACCATAGTATTGACCACTTATGGGTTGGGACGGTTGGGTATCAAATGCAGAGGGGGATATATGTGGATGAATACTCCTCAGGTAATTCTGATATGTCCTTCTGACACCATGTTGAGAATCACTATTATAGATTGAATTTACCTAAAGAAACATATAGGCTAGGAAAAATACCAAAAAGAAAGAACTTTCAAGTGGCCAGAACAGTCCCTGACTGGCAGAATTAGAACTAAATCTACTCCAGGGTACAGCCTGAATGCGCCTTCTCAAAGTCGTTACATAGCATCTGGTACAGCAGAAGACTAATATAATAATTAACCAAAGAAAGGAGAATGTGGATGAGAAAGACTTTGATTTTTAAACTGATTTTTGTGTTTTTTAAATTTATTACAAAGTTAATAATGCTTGATTTAACAAATCAAGTAAGACAGCAATGTGTAAAGAAAAACTTGGTACCCTCCTGCATACTTCTCTTCAGTCTAGTCACTGCAAGAAATATTTTGATGTGGGATGTATAGACCAGATCATTCTCTATATGTACAAATATATAGATTTGGTTTTGACAAAAATAGGATAATATCCCAATATATTTACTTCAACTTTTTTTTGTGATTGCAAATATCATGACTTTATTTTCAGATTTATATATAGTTAGATAGAGACTGAGATACAGAGCTAGAGACAGAGAGGTAGAGAGAGATAAGAAAAACAGAAAAAGAGAAAGTATGAAATATATTATTTAGTAAACCATTCCCTACTTAATATTCAGGCTTCTGCAGGTTTTTTGACATAAAAAACCACTTAAAAGAAATATCTTTTTACATATATCCTATATCCTTATATATCTTACTTTTAGTTTTATGGTTTAGAGTCCCAGAAGTGGTGTTGCTGGGTTACAGAGTACGATAGTTTAAACTTTAATTTAAATGCTGATAGAATTCTTTCCAAAAAAATGTATGCTGACTTGCAGTCTCACTGGTATTACATGAGAGGAGCCATTTTCCTGCATCCTCCAGCAATGGATGCAATGACTTTTCCTAGTTTTTGCTTACCTTAAAAGTGACATAGCAACAGCACTGTTGCCTACTTGTGATTTTAATTAGTCATTTGCATTCAATTTTCTCTGGATTACCTGTTGTTCTCATTTTTATGTTAAGTAGCTTATTCTTTTCTAATTTGTGAGAATTTTTAATATACAGCTGGTCTTCTTTATCCCCATATTCTGTATCCATGGATTCAACCAACCATGGATCAAAATATTCCAAAAAAAAAAAACAAATTCCACAAAGTTCCAAAAAGCAAAACTTGAATTTGCCACACACTGGCAACTATTTATAAAGGATTTACATTGTATTTACAAATATTTACATACTATTTATATAATACCTTGTATTAGGTATTATAAGTAATTTAGAATTGATTTAAAGAATACAGAAATAAGAGACTTGGTCATCTGCAAATTTTGGTATCTGAGGGGGTTTTGGAACCAAAACCCAGTGAATACCAAAGGACAACTATATTGACTATACTTCCCATTTGCCTAAATTAATTACACATACTTATTTTAAGAACTGATTTTTTAGAAACTCTAAACAATAAAGCTTTCTTTATTTCTACTTGTAATTCACTGTCCTGATATTTTTCCTTAATTTTATTGAAGATCATCTTTGTATGCAAATAAGCATTCATATAAGTCTTACTACTCATAATCTCACCACCTATAAATTATGAGGAGCTTATTATCTACTATGTTCATGTGCAAGTTTATAACATAAGTTTGAACAAAAAATTGATTTTTTCTTCTTAATGTGCGAATGTAACATGTTAAAAATAGTTCCGAAGTACTAACATCATATCTAAGAAAAAAATTAATGAATGATTCATCTTCAGGTAGTTTATATTCCATAGCTATTCAATCAGAAGGATATTCAAAAAAGGGTACTTTCCTTTCCTTTCCGATTATGCTCAATTTCAATTCAAGTTTTATCCCTCCCTCCCTCCCCATTCTTCCTTCCTTCCTTCTCTCACTCACTTCCTCTTTCCTTTCCTTTCTTCTTTTAAGTATTATACTATTTTAAATAAACAGAACAATAATATAAAATTCTATTTAAATTTCAGTTTCTTTTTTTTTTCTTCATTTTTTTGTGTTTCATTTTATAAATCAGGTCATAAACATCCCTTGAAAAGGAAAAGTAGCACAGAATATATATTCTTCTATCCTCTTAGAAAAAAAGTATTCAAAAGATGGGTAAGTGACAAAGACTTTAAACGACCTTAAACACATTTGGGACACATAGATCAACTTGATGGAACATCATTTCATTGTTTTCAAAATGTATGAGCTAAAGCAGGAGGTATTATTTCAGAGAAAAGGGAAAAAAAGATTAATGAGAGCAAGAACAATGATGAATTACATGCAAGAGCAATGATGAATTACATGTGCCTATGATAAAGTCTGTTAGCAAAGAAGTCTAGAGCCTATCAATCTAATGAAGAAACATTAAAAAAGAATTCAAGAAAAAAAAAGAATTCAAGGACCTGCTTTAAAAACATGAATTTTTCAAATTTTATTCCACAGAATTCATTTTATTTTAGATTCTTATCATTTTTACCTTACCAGAAGTTAAATTATGAAATATTGGATACTCCTTCCCTTGACACATTTTGATGGCCTTGATAGAGGAATGATATTTATTATTGTATTACTCCAAAAAAGGAGAGATTTTTCACAGGAAGATTTCCATAAGATTCTCAGTTTTTATCATTACAGCAGAGACCCTAAAAATGTCATTACCATGGAACCAGATACTTAAAATAGCAGACCAAAAGAAACAGAATGATACCTTAATTAAGGGTCAGGATATGGATCTACAGAAAAGTATAGTATCCTCTATATTACTGGCCATCACAGCAAGGATGACCAAACTATAAAATGACATATCTATAGAGAAGGTAAATTGGGCAATTAGCATTGCCGTATTTACCATCCAACACATTTAAAAGAATTTAATATCACTTGTAAAATTTTGCAGACAATTAGACAAGGGTTGTGATCCTCTATTAGCTATAATGATGCTTATCATTATTGTTTACATTGATTGAGCATTTATCTGCCTAGCACATAATGAATATATGAGATTTCCAACCTTTTCTCTACCAAGGCCACTGAAAAGAATTCTGACTCCGTGCATTTTACAGGGAGGAGGGGCCTAGTGGAATTGACAAGACCTCCACATTCCAACACCATCTTGGGCTCACAGGACGATGAGATCTACATCTTTGGACTGGTCTACTGACAGAAGGCTGTAATCCCTGATTAACTGTACTCCATAAACTTGCAATGACTGTTACCATGCAGAGGTAATGGGTACTCTGCATTTTAATAAAGATAAGAGTAATCCTCAGGAGTCTGCCTCAGTGTCATTAATGCTGCTGCATAACTTGGGATCATGAAATACAGAATGAAAAAGAAGAGAGGAGCATAGAGAAAAAAGAAGACCCATTTGAATTCTCTTGAAATTGCACCTGCTCTTTCACTCAGTATCAGTACAAGTATATCCCAAGCAGTGGATACAGAAAAACCTGAAATATTCAATGCTGGATGGTGAGACCTTTTGAAGGATTAGGTCAATAGTTTCAAGGATTTCCTGACCTACAATAAACAGCTAACTGCATTGCTAGAAAGGACAGGCAAGGTGATAATGACTTTCCTGAAAAGCCTTGGGGAAAAATTGAGATTCACAAAGATATTTGCTAATGAAGAGTTAGAAGACTGTACTATACTATAACATCATAGATATAGATATCTATATACGTCTATATTTATATCAATATCTATATCTATATTGCATCTATCCTATACATCCTATCTATCATGTATCTACATATCTGTCTATCTAAGTATCTATCTACCTATCTAGATTCTATTCACCTAGATAGATGATGATAGATAGATGATAGAATGTATGGGTAATTTAAAACCTACACTCCCTTCTAATTTGGCCCCATATAGAAAGTGACAACATTGTATATTTCTTAAATTTAGCCCCGACTCACTATCTTTATGAGGTTGATAAGTTGAGTATGACGAAGACAGATGACACACCTCTATCATAAGCTGCTTTGGAAAGCATATAACCTAAGAGGCAATGCCATAGACATAAAATTATTAAACTGTTCTCTGCAAGTGATAGGGCTCCTTCTATAATTCTAATATGTATTTGGATTTATCTCAGCTTAAGGGACCGTTTTCACACTCAAAGATGATTCTTGATTTTCCTTTCCATACTGGCTTTTATCTTAACTTATAGTTTTAACTCAGCTTCCCCTAATGTTAATATCTTTTATAAACCATAGTACAATTATCAAATCAGGAAATTAACACTGATGCAATACTATTAACTAAACACACATCTTATTCAAATTTCACTAATTTGTCACTAAACTCCTTTTTTTCCATTCTAGTATTTAACCCAGGATTCCACATTGTATTTACTTGTGTCTCCCTAGTGTCCACAAGTCTCACAGTTCCTGTCTTTCATGACCTTGACACTTTTGAAGAGTACTGGCTTGTTATTTTATTTAACTTGGACTTGTCTGTTTTCTCACGATTAGAGTGAGGTTATGTATGTTGGCAAAAATACCACAAAAGTGGTGAAGCCTTCTCAGTGCATTCTATCAGGAGATATATGATGTAGATGATGTTGATGCAGGTTAAACTTTGTCACTTGGTTAAGGTGATTTTTACCACGTCTCCACTGTAAAGTTACATTATACGTTATAATTATGTTATAAATTCTATCATTATTGTTTTTCTTTTGCTCAAAATGTTCCAGCTTTGGCAATTGAGAGTTCCTTTCAAAACATCTTCAACCGCTTTCAACACTTCCTTATTTTCTGGCACCACAAGATATTCCAAGCTTCTCATATTTTTTTTTGCCCTAGTCCTGGAAGCAACTACTTCTCCAAGGAGCACTGGCTTCCATTATTAGCGAATGACTTTTAGAAACCATAATCTCAGCACTAGGTGTGCTCTTTACTACAGAGATTTCATTGCATTTCTTCTAGGCACTCCACAGAGAAAGTTAGAAAATATATTTATACACACTAACCCATGTATACACATCTACATTTAATTTTCTACATGTGTATCTATGTACCTATCAATCTATCTATGTATCCTGTGAGTTGACACTCCTACCTCATATTCCAATCCATCAGAGTTCTTTCAAGCCTTCCCATTTTCCTTATCTATCTATCTATCATTTATCTATATCATCTTCCTCCATCAGTGAGTCACCTGGTATTCATTATCTACAATAAATTTGCTTATTTGTTCAATCCTACTATACAAAAATATTTTCAGAATTGATAACCCATACCCTTGAAAAGAAAATATTAATAACTAGAGTATAGTACTGAAATGGTTTATTTTTCTTTAGTCTTGAGTCAAAACACTTCTTTCCAATTTCTTCTAGATTAGTTCATCTCTTCCCAATTCTCTTTGGTGTGGTTGTATGTCATGGATGACCTAAAATTAAGGCTCAATATTATGTGCTGCCTTGACGTCTGGTAAAATCAGGATGGCTCAAATAGCCTAATGACAAGTTTCCCTCCTCACTCTGTGCCCTAACCCAGTGACCTCCTTATCACGGGAGCAGGTGCAGTTCCTGCTTATACCTGAGGTTTCAGTTCCCTGCCAGGCGGAGGAATTATTCAAACAAGCCAATCACATCCTCCCATGGGAACCAGGGACTCTATATGGATTTGTTTACCTTTCCTAATTTCTATGGTATTGGGTTGTTTGTTAAAGTTTCCTATTTCACCAACGTCCAGATATTTTAGCAGATTTTGTTTGTCTGGTAGGGGGGAAAGGGCTGATGAGTTCCCTTTTATTCATAGTACCCTGCATTTCCCACTTCTGCTTTTTTCCCCCTTCACCACCCAATGGCTAAAATGTATTTCTCCCTTTTTGTATTCCTTCTTCTGCCCCAGAAGCTATACCTTTTAAAGATACCCCTCTAATTTATAAATATTCTGTGGTCCCTTCCCTATGGTTCACGCTCCTAACTGCCCAGAGCTTTTTCAGTAATTTCAGACTTAGAATGGTCTAGTCTTTCATACAATAATTTTAGATCAACTTTAGGTCCCTTCTCTCATTTTCTTTTTCTGTCTTCCCTGTAGTTTTTCATGGTTTACCTTTGCTCACCAAAAAGCTTAGAAGCAGGGCAGGGATGTGTCAGAGTGTGTTAGGTCATACACTAGGACTGGTGATCTTTTTCTCTTTATTCATAGTTGTTTTGAAGTTTCAGCATTCTCTGTCTTCCAGTTACTCTGCGGGGATGATTTCTGTTAGCTTTTTTTTCCTCTTCTTGTATTTTTTGGTATTATTATTGGGAGACAGATAGCTAGGTATCTGTAATTGCCTTCAGTCCTCAATCATGTTTTATAACATTTCTAAAGTTACATAATTTTTTATAATTAATGTTTCCTGTGCCAACAATTTAATATTCCTATCTCTGTCTAACTCATTTGGTTGGGGGGTAATTCCTGCTAATAAAGATTTTCCAGAGAAATTGATTCGGAAACTGCTTAGTGTAGATATGCCTACAGAAAAAAAAAGTAGTGATACCCTTGACAGTCAATCTAACCAGTTCTTTTTGTAAAACTTAAATATTAATCCTGTCTGACACCGTTTGGAGATGAGAAAAAGGCTAAACAAGTACCAACTAAACAGAATGTCTTCGTATGCATCCATTACTTCTAGTTGTGTGCTTCTTAATATTCTGTTTCATGAAGCACACAGAAGTGAATATTAGAAATAAGGATCCATGACTGTCACTGACATGTAGGAAAAGATAACGTGTTAACCCACGTGAGCTTGCAGTAGAATAGTTTCAGGTCAGTAATTGTTTGTTTCTTGAAATCAAGGAGTCTGGTGAGTTTGACAGATTTCCCATTTTTACATATATTCGGCTCCCAGCTTGCAGTGGCACTAGTGAGAAGCTGCATTTCCTTTGTTTGCAGTAGAAGAGACTGATAAGGCCTCACTTCTCTTTGACCTTTTGCCATGGAAGTCTGCTCTGATTTCAACTTGCCACGCAGTAAATGTATGCGTCAGTTAACATGGATGCAAATTTTTAAATGCATATTTCAGCCTTAATCCATCAACCTCACTGGGAATACAATTCAGCTTGCATTCCCTCCTGAAAATGATTTACAAAAATGATTTACGTGCTTCACATATTTGTACATCTGACATCATGCAAAGTATGGAACAATTTACAGATGTGCAAAATGTTCCATAAAAAGCCTAAAATGCTGTTAACAATCTGGTTGAAAAGGAACCGAGATGGGAGAGATTTATCAAAACTGAAGATTGATGAAAGAAGTCAAGAATCAAGAACTATCCAAATTATGTCATGTTACTAGCTTCTGCTTACAAGTAGCTAATGGCAAAGGGTTAGGTGAGGATTGGAAACAATTGGGTATTATTAATAGGTGACCAACAAAAAATAGTCATTTTAAAATCATTGTACATTTGATTATTTTATCAAAATTATCTAATTTCTAGATTCCAGCTAAATCAATGGCACATTTAGAGAAATATTTCTGCCATATTTTAGGTAATACAATTGCTCCTACGTATCACACTTCAAGACACTAAGATGAAACATAGAATCAATTTAGTCAAAGACCAACCAGCCACTAATCACTAGACTATGTGAAACAGTACAAAAAGAAAAAAAAAATGACTTTCTTAGTCGATTCAAAGAGGAGTTCACATTTTAAGTACTGGGAGCAGTTAAAATCTCTGAAAGACCAGGGCATCCAAATGACCAATATATCTGTAAGTTGATACACTAAAGCTCTTAAAAGTGTCATAACAAACAACTTGTCATCTTAAGAATATTTTATGAGGCAGCTGGATTCTGGAGGAATTGTAGGAAGTTATATAGCTCAGGCTCAGGAAATGTCTTTTCTGTTCTCACACTAAGCTTTGGAGGCCAGATCAACATTGCTGAGTTGGGATAACACTAAAATGGGCAGTTTATCCATACTCCTCAAGAAAAGTCCAGTAACATGAAAATTTTCAGTTAATAGAGAAGCATCTCTCTGAATTATTTTTCCAGTTTTTCTTGGTATTTTAATAGATGGTTTGGATCTATTTTGTTTTCTTTTCTCTAAGAACTCTTTCCTTTCAAGGTAAGAGGATAGCTACTTATTTGTAAAGAGAATTTCATTTCAACTTATTTGTTACCAAACATATGGACTAAAACAGAGGACTAAAGCTAATACTTTTGTTTGCAAGCTTGCTTAGGAAGAATTATATTTTTCACCTTACAGCCTCCCCCATCACTCTCTTTGTGTTTTAAGTGTATGTATTCTCATAAAAATGAAGCTTATTTTATTATTTTTATATACTGAATTTTTCAGCTATAATCTCCTTCAGTCTACCTTTGAATGCCCAGGTTCTAATTCAGTATTTAGGATATAGGAGACAATAGCTATATATTGAATTCATGAACTTCTGAGAATTATGTTCTTTCTTTGGTCATATACAATCAAAAAAATACCACTCCTTACTATAACAATGTGAACCATTTTTGAACTTATATAAACAGAGAGTAGAAAAGTGCCAGAAGCTGGGGGGGGGTGGTTGTTGGGGAAGTAGGGAGAGGTTGGTAAAAGGGTACACACTTTCAGTTATAAAATGAATAAGGTTCAAGCACCTAATGTATAACATGGTGACTATAGTTGATAACACTGTATTGAATAACTGAAATTTCCTAAGAGAGTAGAATTTAAATGTTCTTAAAATAAATTGATAGATAGACACATAAGTGAGGTGATGGATATGTTTAACTCGATGGAGGGGAATCTTTCACAATGTATACATATATGAAATCATCACATTGCACCAATTAAATATCTTCTTTGTCAATTATACCTCAATAAAGCTGGAAAAAATTTCAAGTGGCACATTTTTAATGAAAATCTTATGTTCCTTTTTCTATACAATATTTTAATACATTTATTTATACCCTGTTTACATTTAGAATAAGGCAAGATATGATTTTAGTGAAAAATAATAATGCCGCCTGCTTCTGTAATGCCTTGGTAGTTACCAGAAATCAATAGAGATTGAAAAAACAGAAACCTAAAAAAATGTTTAAAGCTAACAAACCAAAATATTTAGTAAGTGTGTTAAGATTGGCATCACCAACACTTACCAATCTCTGAATGCTGAATATTTTGCATAATGTTTAGTCCTAAATATAAGAAATGTAATCTTCAGTATATGGGCCTTATATGCTTTTTGATAAATATAATGTTAACTTTTGTCATGTCTTTACAGTATTGTAAATGTTAATTTTACTTTCAATTTTCAATTGTTCATTGCCTAACTACAGAAATACATTTTTTTAAATATTGATTTGTATTGTGTAACATTCCTTAACACTTACTAGTTCTATGAGCTTTTTTATAAATTCCTTATGTTTTTCACATACACAATCAATTCATAATAAAAGCAAAATAAAAGCAATTTTATTTGTCCTTTTTAATTTGTGTGCCTCTTATTCTTGCCTTATTGCACTGGCTAGGACCCCACCCCCCCAGTATAATGCTGAACATCTACATTGACTTTTTCTTGATTTTAGGGTGCATAGTGGGTGAAATAGTGTTCCTCCAAAATTCAAATCCACCTGGGACCTCAGATTATGACATCATTTAGAAATAGGATCTTTGCCTATGTAATAAAGTAAGAATCAAGATGAGATAGAGTGAATTAAGGTGGACCCTGAATCCAATGACAGTATCCTTATAGGAGACGGAAAATTACACACAGAGACACACACACAGGAAGCAAGCATGTAAAGATGGAGGCAGAGATAGGAGTTAGGATACCACAATCCAAGGAATATCAAGGGCTACCAGAAGCTGAAAGAGGCAAGAAAGGTTTCTTCCTAGAAACATCAGCGGGAGCAAGGCCTTGCTGACATGTTGATTATAGGCTCTGACTTTCAGAACTATGAGAGAATAAATTTCTATTGTTGTAAGCCGCCAAGTTTATACTAATATATTACAGCAGCCTTAGGAAATGAATGCAGGATGGAACCATTTTGTCTTTCACCATTAAGTATTATGTGTGCTACTGAGTCTTCATAAATGTAGGACCTGGATTTTAAAAGGTAATAAGACTGGGAAGAGGCAAAAAAGTCTTGGGTCCAATTGGGGTCAGAGATATTGCACAGAAGGGCATGCTCAGATGAATTAGCCAGGACAAAAACACAACCTGCAGAAAGTTAATGGCAGCATTTTCCAGTCTTGGTCTCAGTTCCAGGAAAACAGAAAGAATTTTTAAAAGCATATGTCTCCTCCAACATAGAATAGACAAAACAATCTTGAAAAACACAAAGTTGGAGGATTTACATTCTTGATTTCAAAACTTAGTACAAAGCTACAGCAATCAAAACAAGGTGGAGCTGACACTAGGATTGACACATAGAACAATGGCACAAGGATTAGAGTTGAGAGTCCAGAAATAAAGTCACACATTTACGTTCAATTCGTTTTCCACAAGGATGCCAAGACCATTCAATGGGGAATGAATAGTCTTTTCAACAAATGGTGCTGGGACAAGTGAATATCAACATACTAAAGAATGAATTTGGAATCCTACTTCATACTATGTATAAAAATTAACTCAAAATGGATCAAAGGCCTAGATGTAATAGTTAAATCTATAAACTCTTAGAAGGAAATATAGGTGAAAACCTGCCTTAATTAGATGATAGTCTTATAACACAAAAAGTACAAACAACAGAAGGAAAAATAGATAAATTAGACTTCATCAAAATTAAAATCTTTTGTGTGTCAAAGGGCATGATCAAGGAAGTGAAAAGACACAGAATGAAAGAAAGTATTTGCAAACTATCTGATAAAGGTCTAATATCCAAAATGTATAAATAAGTCTTACAATCCACAACAAAGAGACAGATAACTAAAAATTGATTAAAGGACTTAAATAGACATTTCCCCAAAGAAGATATACTACAAATAACCAAAAAGCACATGAAAAGATGCTTAACATTATTAGTAACAAGGAAAATCAAAACCACAATGAGATACGACTTCATACCCACTAGGATGGCTATTAAGGAAAAAACAAAACAAAAATATAACAAATAGTAGTGATGACATAGACAAATTGGAACTCTCATACATTGCTGGTGGAAATGTATAATGGTGCAGCCATTGTGGAAAATCATTTGGCAGTTCTTCAGAAAGTTGAATGTAAAATAACCATATGAACCAGCAATTCCACTCCTAGTTTTATACCCAAGAGAATTGAAAACATCTATTCAAAAGAAGTTGTACATGCATGTTCACAGCAGCATTAATTCACAATACTCAAAAAGTGGAAATAACTCAAAGGTCCATCAGCTGATTAGTGGATAAACAAATGTGGTATTTCCATGCAATAGAATGATATTTCATAAAAAGAATGAAGTACTGTTATGTGCTACAACACAGATGAACATTGAAAATATTACTGTAAATTAAAGAAGGTGGAGACAAAAGGCCAAATATTGTACAGTTCCATTTATATTAAATATCTAGAATAGGCAAATCAATAGAGAGAGAAAGTTGATTAGTGGTTGCCAGGGGATGGGAGGAGGCAAGAATTGGGACTAACTGCTAATAAGGACAGAGTTTCTTTTTGGGGTGATAGAAATGTTCTGAGAATAGACAGTGATGATGCGTGCATAATATAATGAGTATACTAAAATCACTGACATATTAAAAACAAGTACATGTCTTCTTTGGAAATTTCTAATAATAAAATTTTATGTGTTTGGGGTTAGAAATTATACTACCTGTATCTCACCCCCCCCCAAAAAATAAAACTTTAATTTACATAATGGGGGTAGTATTTGACTTATTCTTGGACAGATGAAAATTGCAAATTCTATGTGTAAGTATTGGTTTTCACAAGAAAAACCAAAAACATAAAGCTGAAAATGACATAAAAGGTATAAAGATGTCTCTATTAATAGATTATATAATTCCTTTCATACCTAAAGAATTCTTACTACAGAAAAACTTGCTAGAATTAATAAGTGAATAAAACAAAGTAACAGAATACAGGATAATATAAAAATAAATAATATTCTTATTATGTTAGAGATAAACATTTGCAAAATAAAATTAAATTACATGTACCACTTATGATAACCACAAAACATAAAATTATTAGAAAAATAAATTTAATAAACAATGTACAAGATCACTCCACTAGATTAGTGAAGCCCTCATGGTATATTGAAGCCCATTTACTGGCTTTCCCAGCTTCGTGCTCAGTCATATCACACCAGTAACTACTAGAAATGAGTTATAGGATTATTTATCGCACAGAAATTGGCAAATGCTACACATGAGAGCTGTATAGTCTAGAGAGCAGGTTATTGAATATTTATCAGCATAGCCAGGGAGGATACTTAAATAAATGAAGAGATATTCAATGTTCATGGATTAGAAGATTCAAAATAGGTTAATCATCAATAAGTTGATTTATAGATTTCATGCCCATTCAAATCTAAATTCAAGCAAGCTTTTTTGGCGGAAAATGACAAAATTGTTTTAAAAAATGTAGATAAAAATATAAAAGACCTAGAATAACCACAACAGAATTATAAAAGAAGAATAAAATTGAAAGACTTCTAAGGGCACAAAATACATTAATCATTGAGAAATTTGCCTTTATAAAATAAAGAATACTCTGCTTTTCAAAAGACAATTGTTAATAAATGAAAAGACAAGCAAAAGTACTGTTTAAAAATATGTAATACATACATCTAAGAGAAGAGTAATATCAGGACATGAAAAGAACACTGATAATACAATGATGAAAGGACAAGCAATGCAATAAAAATAGGTAAATGATTTCAACAGGCACTTATCAAATAAAACAATGGTAAATGCACAAAAAAGGTATTTAATGTTATTAGATTTCAGAGAACCATAAATTAAAATCACAATGAAATAAAATATTAAATTACTAGAATATCTAAAATAAAAAGTGGTGACGATATAAGCATCACAGTATGGTAGCAATACTGAAACTCTCAGAGATTATTTATGGGAGTGTGTAATAGTATAAACACAAGAAAATTTCTCATACACTTAAATAATTACCTTACCTCTGACCCCATGATTCCACCCAAATAGAAATACTATTATTTACCAAATAGAAATACTAGTATCATCACAAAAATATGTCTCATGACATATTAAAACACAGGTGAACATGACACCAAAACATTGGAAGAAACATCTAAAGATGAAAGTAGCATAGAAGCAAAGAGAAAAAATAAAATATATGAAAATAAGGTGAAGAAAAGATTAGAAGATCCAACACAGATCTAAGGAGAAAGAAGCCATATTAGAAGAAATAGTGGCTAAGAATATTTCAAAAGTGATGAAAAACACCAACGATCAGATTCAAGATTTCCACCAGACAACGTGGTGAAAATGCACAAGACCAAAAGCAAGGTCAAGATTTAGAAGCAATCACAGGAAATTGCAGTTTGACAGTCACTTAACTTTTTAATATCAACAACAGCAGCAAAAATGAGAAATGGTATCTCAATGTGAAGAGAGAAGAGAAAATATATTATTTTTATAACTTTTTTAGGCAAAATTGGAGTTTTTACCACCAGAAAATTTTCACTAAGAGACATTTCTATAGGAAGTACTTTAGGAAAAAGATTTCAGAAGGCAAGTGTAAGATTCAAGAATACATAATGATGAACAAAAATCACAATATTTGTTTGGTTAAATCTTAAACATTAACAATATAAAACAATAATATATAATTTGTGGGGCAAAACAAAGTCAGCGGGGAGGGGGAAGGGTAAGCTGGGACAAAGTGAGAGAGTGGCATGGACATATATACACTACCAAACGTAAAATAGATAGCTAGTGGGAAGCAGCCACATGGCACAGGGAGATCAGCTCGGTGCTTTGTGACCACCTAGAGGGGTGGGATAGGGAGGGTGGGAGGGAGACGCAAGAGGGAGGGGATATGGGGATATATGTATATGTATAGCTGATTCACTTTGTTATACAGCAGCAACTAACACAACATTGTAAAGCAATTATACTCTAATAAAGATGTTAAAAAAAAAAAAACAAAGTCAGCAAAGAACATTTGACTAAAATAGCATGTGAATTGGGATGAATTAAATGAAGTTAAAACACTCTTAGATGTTTGTTTAGTTCAGGAGGAATGTAATGATAATAATTAATTTTATATTTTATTGTATTTAATATTTAATGTATATCAAAATTTCTAGAATAACCACTAAAAGATTATAAATGACACTAGAACAATACTAGAATAATATACTAAAAAAATGTGTACAGCTTCCAAATCAATAATGGGAAAATGGCCAAAATTTACAAAATTGACCACGAACTGGATTTTTTCAGTCATAATAAAAGATTTGATATGTTAAAAACTATATACTCATAGAAAGGAGCTAAGCCTAAAATGCTCATTTTAGGAAAGAAAAAAGGCTGAAAGTAAATGACTTAAGCATTCACCTTAAGAAGCTGGAAAAAGAATCAGACTATATCCAAATATGGCAGCAGGAAGAAAAACAAAGAGCAAATATCCGTGAAATTAAACACAATGGTATGCAAGAATAAAATGAGGGGTTGAATGTGGTTGCTCTGGACTGAAAGCTGATGGGGGAGACCCAATAACCCAAGAAAGTGCTGAGGCCGATCCTGCTGTGTGCCAACCCTAGCTTACCTTCCACACCTGTACGGGTCACTGCTTCCTCATATCTGAACTGGTGAGAAACAGGACCCACAGAATGGGTGACAGAAGGAAAGAAAGAGAGAACAAACAGAACTGGGAGTTGGGCTTAAGATGATTTCCAGTGCCTCTGCAACCTGAAATACAGGAGTACTAGATGCCAGCTGGCACTGTGCTTTTTGCATTTACTTGGAGAAACAAACCAACTGCTCCACCGAAGACCTTGCACCGGCTCTTACTAGGGCATCGTGCATTGCCCATCTTTAACCAGGCTTTCAGCTGTGGGCTCTCAGCCGTTACTAACTGCTTGAAATATTTATAGTTTTACAGTGGTGTTTTATGATGTATATGCTCCCACAGGCCTTGGTGAGTAGCATGGCTTATGAATTTATTGAATTTTTGAAACAGATTTATATATTTCCTTTTGGCTATGCTTTATTGGATGCTTGCTCCTAAATCGACACATAGAAGGTGGTGCCCTGTCTGGAGGGTAACTTGCCGATCTCTACGGGCTAACGAGCGAAGTGAGAAACAGCAAAACGTTTCAAGCTGAATGGAAATTCATCTTTGGATAAGCACACAACTGAGAAGACGAATGCTGAATGCTTGCTTACGACTAGGGTGTGCTTTTAAAAGAGACACTGGCTTAACGCCACTTTGTAAACAGAGTTGGTAACTCACAACTTATGCCCAACATGGAAAAAGAATTCATATTGTGGAATATACTATGCAAAATGCAGGCCTGACAATGGGTAGCACATTATTATATTGTAAGGCACCCTAAAAGTTTGAATCAACATAGAAATTGATAAAATAGTTTTCTGGAACACTGGTTTACAACCCCACATACTACAAAAAAACTCTCATACATGTGTGTACATATATGTATATATCCATATATATTTGTATATGTATTCATATATATTTAATATAGATATATACATGTGTTTCAAGTTAATAAGGAATAGGCCATCTTTTCTATTTTTGATTAATTAAAGCCCTTATTATAGTTGATGTTTCTCTTCTCATAATAGAATTATTTCTACGTCATTTGAAATTTAAAGGTTACACTTTCTTCTACAACTTGGATAATTGGGACAGGAAACAGGGATTTTTTTTCTTGGATCTTCTTTTAGTCAGGCATTTGATTATTACTTCCTTCTAAGAAAAAAATGTTCCAGAGAATAGAAGTAATTACATATATTTGGTCTGAGGTCTTTGAAAGTATATCTGACATAGGCTCTTCTATGATCACAATTCAGACTGAATTCACTGGAATGACAACAGTACAGCTAAATGGTTTGCAACTCAATTATCCATCATGCAAGAATCTCAGAAGCACTGGGTTTAAAAAATCCTTCTGGCTTCTTTCTGATATCTCCTTTTTGAAACAGCCAGCACCAATATTTTTAGTAGTTTTAAATTAAAACAAAAAAATATTTAAATGAATGGATAAAGTCACATATGAAGGTCAATAATACCTTTGGAATAGTAAGATCTTTAAAACTCATTCATTTCTGGGCAATCATGATATGTTCCATAAATGAATGTAAAAAAGGTAGAAATCATAGTTCAAGGGCAAATTTTATATGGATATATATATTTTTTCCTTTTGTCCTATGAAAGTGCTATAAGACAGTGTCTGTTTCAGAATTACTTTCTTTATAGTCATAGAGAAGTTTAATCTGAAAAGCTACCAGCTATTTATTTCTTTAATGTATGTATTATTCTTTCTGGTGGCTACCTGAGATGAATCTGATATTTAAGTGCCTCTAGACATTATATGCTGTTTATAGTTTTCTATGTGCACATCTGGGCTTGGGGCTCTGATAGACCTATTGTTATTTTGTAACAAATTGAATTCATTTTTTTTTGTTCTGTGACTCTGACTTCCACTTGACAACTCAGAAACAAAGGAGAGGAGCATATTTTTACCCTTGAAGCCCGAGTTGGCAGCTCCTCAATTGATGTCTGATGATACCTGATAATTGCTAATCAGCATACTGTATTAGTTTTTTTAAGTTTTACAGGCTGTTTTTCCTAGCTTTATTGAGATATAATTGCCATACAACATTGTGTAAGTTTAAGGTATATAACGTGGTGATTTCATGTATATACATACTGTGAAGTGATTATCACATTAGTTAACACATCCATCACCTTACATTGTTACTATCTTTATGTTTGTGTGTGTTGAGAACTTTTAAGATCTACTCTTTTAGCAATTTTCAAATATAAAACACAGTATTATTAACAATAGTCACCACTTACATTGTTACAATTTGTGTGTTTGAGGGTGTGTTGAGAACTTTTAAAATCTACTCTTTCAGCAAATTTCAAATATAAAACACAGTATTGTTAACTATAGTTAATGCTATACATTACATCCCTGGAACTTCCTTATCCTATAGCTGGTACCCTTTGACCACCTTCACCCATTTCCCCCACCTACCCACAGTCCCTTCTCCTGGCAACCATCAATCTACTCTCTTTTTCTACAAGTTTAGTTTAATTAGATTCCACTTATAAGTGAGATCATAGAATATTTGTCTTTCTCTCTCTGATTTACTTCGCTTAGCACAATGACTCAAGGTTAATCAATGTTGTGAAAATTGCAGGATTTCCTTCTTTTTTAAAGCTGAATAATATTCCATTATATCCAGCAATGGACACTTTGGTTGTTCCCTGTCCTGGCTATTATAAATAATGCTGAAACATGGGGGTGCACGTATCTCTTTGAGACAGTGATTTCATTTCCTTCAGATATATACCCAGAAGTAGGATTACTGGATCATATGGTAATTCTTTTTTTAAATTTTTTGAGGACTCTTCATACTGTTTTCACAGTGGTGTATCAATTTACATTCCCAATAACAGTGCACAAGGATTTCCTTTACTACACAACCTCACTCACAGTTCAGAAATCTGGCGTGGCAAAACTGGGTTCTCATCTCAAGAAATCACAACACAATCATGGTATCAGCCAGTTTGAACCCCCAATTGGAGGCTCTGGGGGAAAATCTGCTTCTAAGTTCATTCTTCTTGTTGGCATAATTCAGTTCTTTGCAGTTGGAGGACTGAGCCCCTCATGTCCTTGCTATGTGTCAACAGGAGCTGCTGTTTAGCTCCTAGATGCCACCTGCATTCCTTGGCATTTGGCCGTCTCCAAATTCATGTCAGTAATGGTGCATCAAATCCTACTGCTTTGAAGAAGAACTACAATCCTGCAGCCTGTGGAACAAAAACCACATTCACAAAAAGATAGACAAGATGAAAAGGCAGAGGGCTATGTACCAGATGAAGGAACAAGATAAAACCCCAGAAAAACCACTAAATGAAGTGGAGATAGGCAACCTTCCAGAAAAAGAACTCAGAATAATGATAGTGAAGATGATCCAGGACCTTGGAAAAACAATGGAGGCAAAGATCGAGAAGATGCAAGAAATGTTTAACAAAGACTTAGAAGAATTAAAGAACAAACAAACAGAAATGAACAATACAATAACTGAAATGAAAACTACACTAGAAGGAATCAATAGCAGAATAACTGAGGCAAAAGAACGGATAAGTGACCTGGAAGACAGAATGGTGGAATTCACTGCTGTGGAACAGAATAAAGAAAAAAGAATGAAAAGAAATGAAGACAGCCTAAGAGACCTCTGGGACAACATTAAAGGCAACAACATTTGCATTATAGGGGTCCCAGAAGGAGAAGAGGGAGAGAAAGGACCAGAGAAAATATTTGAAGACATTAAAATCGAAAACCTCCCTAACATGGGAAAGGAAATAGGCACCCAAGTCCAGGAAGCACAGAGAGTCCCATACAGGATAAACCCAAGGAGAAACATGCCGAGACACACAGTAATCAAATAGGCAAAAACTAAAGACAAAGAAAAATTATTGAAAGCAGCAAGGGAAAAATGACAAATAATATACAAGGGAACTCCCATAAGGTTAACAGCTGATTTCTCAGCAGAAACTCTACAAGCCAGAAGGGAGTGGCATGATATACTTAAAGTGATGAAAGGGAAGAACCTACAACCAAGATTACTCAAGGATCTCATTCACATATGATGGAGAAATCAAAAGCTTTACAGACAAGCAAAAGCTAAGAGAATTCAGCACCACAAAACCAGCTCTACAACAAATGCTAAAGGAACTTCTCTAAGTGGGAAACACAAGACAGGAAAAGGACCTACAAAAACAAACCCAAAACAATTAGAAAATGGTCATAGGAACATACATATCGATAATTACCTTAAACGTCAATGGATTAAATGCTCCAACCAAAAGACACAGGCTTGCTGAATGGATACAAAAACAAGACCCATATATATGCTGTCTACAAGAGACCCACTTCAGACCTAGGGACACACACAGACTGAAAGTGAGGGGATGGAAAAAGATATTCCATGCAAATGGAAATCAAAAGAAAGCTGGAGTAGCAATACTCGTATCAGATAAAATAGACTTTAAAATAAAGAATGTTACAAGAGACAAGGAAGGACACTACATAATGATCAAGGGATCAACCCAAGAAGAAGATATAACAATTATAAATATATATGCTCCCAACATAGGCACACCTCAATACATAATGCAACTGCTAACGGCTATAAAAGAGGAAATCGACAGTAACATAATAATAGTGGGGGACTTTGACACCTCACTTACACCAATGGACAGATCATCCAAAATGAAAATAAATAAGGAAACACAAGCTTTAAATGACACAATAGACCAGATAGGTTTAATTGATATTTATAGGACATTCCATTCAAAAACAACAGATTACACTTTCTTCTCAAGTGCGCATGGAACATTCTCTAGGATAGATCACATCTTGGGTCACAAATCAAACCTCAGTAAATTTAAGAAAATTGAAATCATATCAAGCATCTTTTCTGACCACAATGCTATGAGATTAGAAATGAATTGCAGGGGAAAAAAACGTAAAAACACAAACACATGGAGGCTAAACAATACGTTACTAAACAACCAAGAGATCACTAAAGAAATCAAAGAGGAAATCAAAAAATACCTAGAGACAAATGACAATGAAAACACGACGATCCAAAACCTATGGGATGCAGCAAAAGCAGTTCTAAGAGGGAAGCTTATAGCTATACAAGCCTACCTCAAGAAACAAGAAAAATCTCAAATAAACAATCTAACCTTACACCTAAAGGAACTAGAGAAAGAAGAACAAGCAAAACCCAAAGTTAGCAGAAGGAAAGTAATCGTAAAGATCAGAGCAGAAATAAATGAAATAGAAACAAAGAAAACAATAGCAAAGATCAATAAAACTAAAAGCTGGTTCTTTGAGAAGATAAACAAAATTGATAAACCATTAGCCAGACTCATCAAGAAAAAGAGGGAGAGGACTCAAATCAATAAAATTAGAAATGAAAAAGGAGAAGTTAGAACAGACACCACAGAAATACAAAGCATCCTAAGAGACTACTACAAGCAACTCTATGCCAATAAAACGGACAACCTGGAAGAAATGGACAAATTCTTAGAAAGGTATAATCTTCCAAGACTGAACCAGAAAGAAATAGAAAATATGAACAGACCAATCACAAGTAATGAAAGTGAAACTGTGATTAAAAATCTTGCAACAAACAAAAGCCCAGGACGAGATGGCTTCACAGGTGAATTCTATCATTTAGAGAAGAGCTAATATCTTTCTCAAACTCTTCCAAAAAATTGTGGAGGAAGGAACACTCCAAAACTCATCCTATGAGGCCACCATCACCCTGATACAGAAACCAGAAAAAGATACTACAAAAAAAGAAAATTACAGACCAATATCACTGATGAATATAGATGCAAAAATCCTGAACAAAATACTAGCAAACAGAATCCAACAACAGATTAAAAGGATCATACACCATGATCAAATGGGATTTATCCCAGGAATACAAGGATTCTTCAATATATGCAAATCAATCAATGTGATACACCATATTAACAAGTTGAAGAATAAAAACCATATGATCATCTCAATAGATGCAGAAAAAGCTTTTGACAAAATTCAACACCTGTTTATGATAAAAACTCTCCAGAAAGTGGGCATAGAGGGAATCTACCTCAACATAATAAAGGCCATATATGACAAGCCCACAGCAAACATAATTCTCAATGTTGAAAAACTGAAAGCATTTCCTCTAAGATCAGGAACGAGACAAGGATGTCCACTCTCACCACTATCATTCAACGTAGTTTTGGAAGTCCTAGTCATGGCCATCAGAGAAGAAAAAGAAATAAAAGGAATACAAATTGGAAAAGAAGAAGTAAAACTGTCACTGCTTGCAAATAACATGATACTATACATACAGAATCCTAAAGATGCCACCAGAAAACTACTAGAGCTAATCAATGAATTTGGTAAAGTTGCAGGATACAAAATTAATGCACAGAAATCTCTTGCATTCCTATAAACTAATGATGAAAAATCTGAAAGAGAAATTATGGAAACACTCCCATTTACCACTGCAACAAAAAGAATAAGATACCTAGGAATAAACTTACCTAGGGAGACAAAAGACCTGTATGCAGAAAAGTATAAGACATGATGAAAGAAATTAAAGACGATATCAACAGATGGAGAGATATACCATGTTCTTGGATTGGAAGAATCAATATTGTGAAAATGACTATACTACCCAAAGCAATCTACAGATTCAGTGCAATCCCTATCAATTTACCAATGGCATTTTGGTAGAAGAAAAAATCTTAAAATTTGTATGGAGACACAAAAGACCCCGAATAGACAAAGCAGTTTTGAGGGAAAGAAACGGAGCTAGAGGAATCAGACTCCCTGATTTTAGGCTATACTACAAAGCTACAGTAATCAAGACAACATGGTACTGGCACAAAAACAGAAACATAGATCAATGGAGCAAGATAGAAAACCCAGAGACAAACCCACACACCTATGGTCAACTAATCTATGACAAAGGAGGCAAGGATATACAGTGGAGAAAAGACAGTCTCTTCAATAAGTGGTGCTGGGAAATCTGGACAGCTACATGTAAAAGAATGGAATTAGAACACTCCCTAACACCATACACAAAAATAAACTCAAAATGGATTAGAGACCTAAATGTAAGACTGGACACTATAAAACTCTTAGAGGAAAACACAGGAAGAATACTCTTTGACATAAATCCCAGCAAGATCTTTTTGATCCACCTCCTAGAGTAATGGAAATAAAAACAAAAATAAATGTGACCTAATGAAACTTAAAAGCTTTTGCACAGCAAAGGAAACCATAAACAAGACGAAAAGACAACCCTCAGAATGGGAGAAAATATTTGCAAACGAATCAATGGACAAAGGATTAATCTCCAAAATATATAAACAGCTTATGCAGCTCAATATTAAAAAAACAAACAACCCAATCAAAAAATGGGCAGAAGACCTAAATAGATATTTCTCCAAAGAAGACATACAGATGGCCAAGAAGCACATGAAAAGCTGCTCAACATCACTAATTATTAGAGAAATGCAAATCAAACCTACAATGAGGTATCACCTCATACCAGTTAGAATGGGCATCATCAGAAAATCTACAAACAAATGCCGGAGAGGGTGTGGAGAAAAGGGAACCCTTTTGCACTGCTGGTGGGAATGTAAATTGATACAGCCACTATGGAGAACAGTATGGAGGTTCCTTAAAAAACTAAAAATAGAATTACCATATGATCCAGCAATCCCACTACTGGGCATATACCCAGAGAAAACCATAATTCAAAAAGACACATGCACCCCAATGTTCATTGCAGCACTATTTACAATAGCCACGTCATGGAAGCAACCTAAATGCCCATCAACAGACGAATGGATAAAGAAGATGTGGTACATATATACAATGGAATATTACTCAGCCATAAAAAGGAACGAAATTGGGTCATTTGTTGAGACATGGATGGATCTAGAGACTGTCATACAGAGTGAAGTAAGTCAGAAAGAGAAAAACAAATATCGTATATTAATGCATATATGTGGAACCTAGAAAAATGGAACAGATGAACCGGTTTGCAGGACAGAAATTGAGACATAGATGTAGAGAACAAATGTATGGACACCAAGGGGGAAAGCGGCAGGGGGTGGGGGTGGTGGTGTGATGAATTGGGCGATTGGGATTGACATGTATACACTGATGTGTATAAAATGGATGACTAATAAGAATCTGCTGTATAAAAAAATAAATTAAATAAAATTTAAAAATTAAAAAAAAAATATCCTACTACTTTGAATCTCTCCCTCCTGAGGGCGCCCAGTCCCTTTTAAGAGCTTACTTGATTAGGTCCAGTGCACCCAAGATAAATTACCCTATTTCCTTTCATAAAGTCAACTGATTAGGACCTTAATTATATCTGCAAAACACCTTCACAACAGCTCCTAAATTAGTGCTTGATTAAATAACTGATGTACAGTTAGAATTAATATCTTAGGGTTAGCAACTGGAGATACTGAGGGCCATCTTAGAATTCTACCTGCCACACATATATTTGAACATTTCGTTAACAGTCACTTTATTACTTCCAGAATCAGCTCATGCCATATTTTAACAAACACAAGACTAGCTCTTTTCTTGACTATGAACTCCTCAAAGGCAGCATGCATGTTTTACTCAGTTTGGTACTTACACCAGGAACTCACTGCAATCTTTGCACAACGTATGGCAGTTTGATAGATACATGAACACTCACATTTTCAAAAAAACACTTTTGCTTATCTAGCTAAAAAGTCCATTTTTGCAGCTCTAATTCATCTTGGCATTTGGAGTCAGTAGGAACAAGGCTAATCTCTATTTCAAATATTTGAAATCATGATATTTTCCATCTTTGAGTTTTTTCTTCTCTAGACCACATGTCTCTAATGTCATAAGTCTTTCATCAAAGCATGGTTTTCAATCACCATTAATACCCTGTTAACATGTTCTTGGACACTTTAATTTAATTTTAGTGTCTACAACTGGACACAATTCTCTGGATGGTTCGTGCAATATTGTTGTGGTTGTTTTGTTTGTGCCAAGTATAATAGGGTTATCATTGGTTGGACTGGCACTCCATACCTCTATGAAGCAGTTCAAAGTGGCAATAACATTTTTGGAAGCCATATAAAAAGGCTGACTCACTGAGCCTATAATCTAGTTTAGTTTACCTTAACTTTTTTTTACATGTGCTATTCTGAATTATGGCTCCTCAAGGTAGATTATTTTAGATACAAAGTATATTGATTCTTGTTAGATTTCGTCATTAGATTTAGCCTTTCATCCAGATCCTTTAATATTTCTTGAGATCCTGAACGTGGTCATTGAATGCATCATTTGTACACCTTATCTTTCTTTCCTTTCTCCTTAAAGGAATCCAGAGCACGTCATCCCCAAATATGCTGCTTTGGCATATTGACTATTCGAGTTGAAAGACTTCAGAAACATCAGGTGCAGGAAGAGCACTCTGACCCTCTTTTTCTTCCTAAAAGCAAGAGATAAAACTCCCAGGTGAAAGGTACCTTCCCTGTACCTGGAGGAAGGAAGACATTCCTATCACAGAGACAGAGAATTCAGGCCAAGAAATCTGTACAAACAAACGTTGTTAAACTAACCCCATCTTTCTAGTCACTTCTCCACAATTTACCACCCCTAGCCCAAACCATTTGACTTATCAATCCTGCACAAACTTATTGCTTCTTTGTCTGAAAGGCATAAAGCTTTTTGCCCTGGCCACTTTTTTGGGTCTCCAATCTCCCATGAAGCCCCCTATGTATATGTAAAATTTTAATAAATCTTGTATGCTTTTCTCCTATTAATGTGTTTTATGTCAGTTTAATTCTTAGGCTCAGCCAGAGACCCTAAGAGAGTAGAGGAAGATTTTTCTTCCCCTACATCCTCATAGCCCATTGTCTGCATGTCATATTCAATTTACATCTCCCACTTACTCACATATGCCATTAACTAAAATGTGAACTCAAATAATACCATGGAGAACAGCACTCTGGCCTCTATGCTGACATTAATTCAAGAAGTAGCACTCAGCCAGTTACCAATATACTTGATTGTATTATTTCCCAACAGACATTTCCATATTTTAGCTACAATAACTTTTAAATACTCATACAATTCAGATAAATTATTTCTACAACACTTTTCCAACCAAACAAAGAAGCCATCTCAACATACCTTGTCAAAAAAAGATTACTATTAAACATTAAGGAAACATTTATTGAACATCGGTTCTGACCTGAACCTTGAATTAGAAGCACACAAAAATTAGAATGCAATTATGCCTTTGTTTTTCCACTTTTAAAGTCAAACAAATATGGTCTGCCTCCAGAAGGTATGTTTTGAGGTATAATTAATTTAGAAACATGAATGTGACCATAAAATGGGACAGAAATAGTAACTCAACTGCTTCCGAATTGTTGCATAATAAATGTAGACAAATATATTTTATAAATCTTTTTTTAAAGTACCCATATATAACTTTTATTAAATTTTAGTCACCCATTATTTATTAGTTGATGTGAATTTACAGTTTCTTCTTACTAGCATTCTATTATTATCCATAGTTGTTTAACTGACTGACTGACTTAATAATCCATCCATTCATCAATTATGTATTGAACCCTGGCATAGGAAACACATCATGCTAGGTAATTTTTAGTTAATTTAAAGATAAGTAACATAATCTTTCCTCACAGAACTTAAAAATGTGATATGTAACACTAGAAAACATCACCAGTGTGGAGGACAGAGAGAGATCACCTACCTATTCAATAGCATATTATCAAGAATTTACTATGTGTGAATAATTGTGGTAGGTATTGGAGATAAAGAGATAAAAAATAGTCCTTGTCTTTAAGGCCTTTACAATCTATGCATAACATTATAAATAATTTTTTGGAACTGGTGGCTTTTGAGTTGTACTATAGGTAATAGTATGTGTGATAAATTTGTAGCAAGGAAATACTGAAGGTAAAAAGACAGTTTAGAAGCTATCAGAATAGTCCAGGCAAGAAATAATGAGGTTATGAATTTAGGTAACTGTTACAGAATGCACAGTTAGAAGCCAGATGTGAGAGGATTGGTTGGGCTAAGTATTTATTGAGCTTGGGTGAGAAGAAAATGGAATAAATCAAATATGCCCCAGGTTAATCAGTGTGTCTCTGAGATTGATTCTTTTAATAGATATACAGTATTTAAAAAGATAAATTTAAGGTTAAATATCTCTTTATTATAAATTATCATTAATTGAAATGATAGAATATTGTATGTTGCCACTACATTTTTAATTTCCAGGATGCTTCCTTCCATGTAACAGGGATTCAGACATCGGAGAAGCAGTGCAGCATGGTGGTTAAGGGTCTGGGCTCTGGAATCAGGCTACCTGGATTTGAATCCTGCTCCTGCCCCTTACTAGCTGAGTGCCGAGCCAGTTGCTTAACAGTAGGTACCTCTGTTGCCTCACTTGTAAAATGAAGATAATAATAATACTGTCTATATTATATGATTCACACAAGGAATGAATGAATTAATACACTTTAAACAATGCTTGGCACATCATAAGCATTAATACATCCACTCATTAAACTTTATCTCCATCTGGAGTAGACCACTGAATGCCAGACTTAAATATGCAGCTGACTACTTGACACCTAGCTTAAACTCGATGGCACAAAAAAGTGAATGCATTAGGTACAAGCCCTCTCCATATTTTTAAAATGAACCTGCTTCTTTCCCTGTATTCCCTTTGGAGAAAGGTGTACTTTCGGAAACTTGAAAGTCTCTTTCTCCCCATATATCTAATCAATTAGCTAATCCTGAAGACTTATTTCCTTATCAATCTCTGACCTGTCCTATCTATGCTTATTCAGGGCCACTTTTTTGTTCAAACCACATTAACTCCCCTATGAGGTACTATAGTAGACTCCTAATTGGTTTCTGGCTGTCACATCTTCCACTACATATTTGCATAGACAGTATCTCAAAAATCCAAATCTTATCATGATATTTCACAGATTAAAACTCCTCAAAAGCGTGCCATTCCATAGGATACAGAATAAACTCATCCAAGAAAGGTCTTCCACCCGCTCTGCATGCTTGGGCCCCTGTGTATTGTGACACTTGTACTCCAATCACAATCTCCAGCTACAATCACACAACGGACAATTGTTAGACTGAAACAAGATGTTGCCAGCCTCCCATCTTCATTTACACAATTCTTGTTGTTGGTAATGCCCATTCCCTCTTCTCCTTAGTCTTCTTAGTTTTATGGAACTCATGGTCATCTGTCAAAACTCACCTCAAGGGTCACCTTTTCTCTGACGGCTTATGGATTACTTTTCCTATCATCTGTCTAGCATTTTCTATGATTTGTCTTCTCTGACCACACCCCCCCCTTATAACCTGAAAATTTGCCTATCAGAGCCCATGTAACCTTAATTGAATCAAGGTACTCCAATGTCTATTTTACTTCATTAGAAACTAAACTTTTCAAATACACTTATGTGACTTTGTAACACTGCCTGGCACATGGAATATGCAATACATACTGAATAAATGTTTGACACATAAGAGGACTTTATAACTAATTCAGTAAAGGTGACAGCCATAGTTTTCATAAAAGAAAATTAATCAGACTAGAAAAAGTACTGGGAATGGGTTAGGATTTCTAGTCACTTAACAGATTCCTAAGGTAAAAGTTATAAAGTACAGTGCTAGAGAGAACAACATTTTTATAAAGAAACAAAAAGTGGATTAAGTTTTAAGTTCAAACTAATTTGTTTAGTGGCTGGCATAAATTTACACGAAATGTCTTTGTATTAATTATTCCCTCACATTTTGATCACTTCTTCCCAAAGTAAAAAATGTCATCAATAGAGTTTTATGTCCTCTTATGTTTCTCCTAAACTTAAATTTCTACTAATTAATTCAGCCTGATTAAAACATCTTGTAACTTCCTTTTAGGTAAATTTTCATAGTGGGAAAAAATAAGCAATTAACTTTTTCCCTCTTAATTATGTGCCTCTTTTTATAATCATTGAGAAATCAAATAACAATTGTAATGAACTCTGAGATCTTATTTCAAAACATATTAATTATTGAAGTACTATCTGTAATTGTTATAAATTTCCAGCCAAAACATTTCATGTTCCCCTTCCTTTAATTTTGAGATATTTTATTTATATTCCAAGTGAAATAATATTTTAATCAGAGAAAATATAAATGTACTTTCTCTGAAAATAGAGAAAAAGAAAAGAATTATTATAGTACTACAACACAGAATTCACGTAACAATACAAATAATTCTACTAAAGATTATTCACTAACTCTCAGGTCAATAATATAGAAAAGACTCTTTCAGAACCATTTAAACCTTTCTAATGTAGATTCTCAATTACTCTTGACTCTTGAGTCATAATGAACCAAGTTATTTTGTAGGTAAACACAATCAGTATCTTGGTCCTCTTACAGGGCAAATAAGTTACTGGCAAATTGGTACATTTCCCAGTTAATGGCATAGAATTAAATTAAAATACATCATATAAATGGTATTAATACACTCTGTAATTGAATCACTTAAGAAAAATGATAATTTTAATTAAAGTTATGCACTACTGGGTTCATCAGCAAATGCCCAGACTGACATAGAAAATTTAGAAAATAATTTTTTCCTCTTTAGAAACTAAATTAGAGGTTAGGGGCTTCAAGATGGCGGAAAAGTAAGATGAGGAAATCACCTTCCTCCCCACAAATACATCAGAAATACATCTACATGTGGAACAACCCCTACAGAACAACTACTGAACGCTGGCAGAAGACCTCAGACTTCCCAAAGGAAAGAAACTCCCCACGTACCTGGGTAGGGCAAAAGAAAAAAGAAAAAACAGAGACAAAAGAATAGGGACGGGACCTGCGCCAGTGGGAAGGAGCTGTGAAGGAGGAAAGGTTTCCACACACTAGGAAGCCCCTTCGCGGACGGAGACTGTGGGGGATGGAGGGGAGAAGCTTCAGAGCCACGGAGGAGAGCACGGCCACAGGGGTGCGGAGGGCAAAGCGAAGAGATTCCCGCACAGAGGATCGGGGCCGACCAGCACTCACCAGCCCAAGAGGCTTGCCTGCTCACCCGCCGGGGCGGGCGGGGGCTGGGAGCTGAGGCTCGGGCTTCGGAGGTCGGATCCCAGGGAGAGGACTGGGGTTGGCGGCCTGAACACAGCCTGAAGGGGTTAGTGCGCCACAGCTAGCCGGGAGGGAGTCCGGGGAAAAAGTCTGGAACTGCCGAAGAGGCAAGAGACTTTTTCTTGCCTCTCTGTTTCCTGGTGCGCGAGGAGAGGGGATTAAGAGCTCAGCTTAAAGGAGCTCCAGAGACCGGCGCGAGCAGCGGCTATCAGCGGGACCCCAGAGACGGGCATGAGACGCTAAGGCTGCTGCTGCCGCCACCAAGAAGCCTGTGTGCAAGCACAGGTCACTGTCCACACCTCCCCTCCCGGGAACCTGTGCAGCCCGCCACTGCCAGGGTCCCGTGATCCAGGGACAACTTACGCGGGAGAACGCGCGGCACGCCTCAGGCTGCTGCAACGTCACGCCGGCCTCTGCCGCTGCAGGCTCGCTCCGCATCCATACCCCTCCTTCCCCACGCCTGAGTGAGCGAAACCCCCGAATCAGCTGCTCCTTTAACCCTGTCCTGTCTGAGTGAAGAACAGACGCCCTCAGGCGACCTACATGCAGAGGTGGGTCCAAATCCAAAGCTGAAACCCGGAAGCTGTGCGAACAAAGTAGAGAGAGGGAAATTTCTCCCAGCAGCCTCAGGAGCAGCGGATTAAATCTCCACAATCAACTTGATGTACCCTGCATCTGTGGAATACCTGAATAGACAACGAATCATCCCAAATTGAGGAGGTGGACATGGGGAGCAACAATATATATATATATTTTTCCCTTTTTCTCTTTTTGTGAGTGTGTATGTGTATGCTTCTGTGTGTGATTTAGTCTGTATAGCTTTGCTTTTACCATTTGTCCTACGGTTCCGTCTGTCCGTTTTTTTTTTACTTAAAAAATTTTTTTCTTAATAATTTTTTTTTAATAACTTTATTTTATTTTATTTTATCTTCTTCTTTCTTTCTTTCTTTTTTTTCTCCCTTTTATTCTGAGCCGTGTGGAGGACAGGCTCTTGGTGCTCCAGCCTGGCATCAGGGCTGTGCCCCTGAGGTGGGAGAGGCAAGTTCAGGACACTGGTCCACAAGAGACCTACCAGCTAAACGTAATATCAAATGGCGAAAATCTCCCAGAGATCTCCATCTCAACGCCAAGACCCAACTCCACTCAATGACCAGCAAGCTACAGTGCAGGACACCCTATGCCAAACAACTAGCAAGACAGGTACACAACCCCATCCATTAGCACAGAGACCTAGGGACACATTCAGACTGAAAGTGAAGGGATGGAAAAAGATATTCCATGCAAAAGGAAATCAAAAGAAAGCTGGAGTAGCAATTCTCATATCAGACAAAATAGACTTTAAAACAAAGACTATTACATGAGACAAAGAAGGACACTACATAATGATCAATGGATCAATCCAAGAAGATATAACAATTGTAAATATTTATGCACCCAACATAGGAGCACCTCAATACATAAGGCAAATACTAACAGCCATAAAAGGGGAAATCGACAGTAACACAATCATAGTAGGGGACTTTAACACCCCACTTTCACCAATGGACAGATCATCCAAAATGAAAATAAATAAGGAAACACAAGCTTTAAATGACACATTAAACAAGATGGACTTAATTGATATTTATAGGACATTCCATCCAAAAACAACAGAATACACATTCTTCTCAAGTGCTCATGGAACATTCTCCAGGATAGATCATATCTTGGGTCACAAATCAGGCCTTGGTAAATATAAGAAAATTGAAATCATATCAAGTATCGTTTCAGACCACAGTGCTATGAGACTAGATATCAATTACAGGAAAAAATCTGTAAGAAATACAAATACATGGAGGCTAAACAACATACTACTTAATAACCAAGAGATCACTGAAGAAATCAAAGAGGAAATCAAAAAATACCTAGAAACAAATGACGATGAAAACACAACAACCTAAAACCTATGGGATGCAACAAAAGCAGTTCTAAGAGGGACGTTATTAACTATACAACCCTACCTTAAGAAACAAGAAAAATCTCAAATAAACAACCTAACCTTACACCTAAAACTATTAGAGAAAGAAGAACAAAAAAACCCCAAAGTTATTAGCAGAAGGAAAGAAATCATAAAGATCAGATCAGAAATAAATGAAAAAGAAATGAAGGAAACCATAGCAAAGATCAATAAAACTAAAAGCTGGTTCTTTGAGAAGATAAACAAAATTGATAAACCATTAGCCAGACTTATCAAGAAAAAAAGGGAGAAGACTCAAATCAATAGAATTAGAAATGAAAAAGAAGTAACAACTGACACTGCAGAAATACAAAGGATCATGAGAGATTACTACAAGCAACTATATGCCGATAAAATGGACAACCTGGAAGAAATGGCCAAATTCTTAGAAATGCACAACCTTCTGAGACTGAACCAGGAAGAAATAGAAAATATGAACAGACCAATCACAAGCACTGAAATTGAAACTGTGATTAAAAATCTTCCAACAAACAAAAGCCCAGGACCAGATGGCTTCACAGGCGAATTCTATCAAACATTTAGAGAAGAGGTAACACCTATCCTTCTCAAACTCTTCCAAAATAGAGCAGAGGGAGGAACACTCCCAAACTCATTCTATGAGGCCACCATCACTCTGATACCGAAAGCAGACAAAGATTTCACAAAGAAAGAAAACTATGGGCCAATGTCACTGATGAATATAGATGGAAAAATCCTCAACAAAATGCTAGCTAACAGAATCCAACAGCACATTAAAAAGATCATACACTATGATCAAGTGGGGTTTATCCCAGGAATGCAAGGATTCTTCAATATATGCAAATCAATCAACATGATAGACCATATTAACAAACTGAAGGAGAAAAACCACATGATCATCTCAATAGATGCAGAGAGAGCTTTTGACAAAATTCAACATGCATTTATAATAAAAACCCTCCAGAATGTAGGCACAGAGGGAACTTTCCTCAACATAATAAAGGCCATATATGACAAACCCACAGCCAACATCGTCCTCAATGGTAAAAAACTGAAACCATTTCCACTAAGATCAGGAACAAGACAAGGTTGCCCATTCTCACCACTATTATTCAACATAGTTTTGCAAGTTTTAGCCACAGCAATCAGAGAAGAAAAAGAAATAAAAGGAATCCAAATTGGAAAAGAAGAAGTAAAGCTGTCACTGTTTGCAGATGACATGATACTATACATAGGGAATCCTAAAGATGCTATCAGAAAACTACTAGAGCTAATCAATGAATTTGGTAAAGTAGCAGGATACAAAATTAATGCACAGAAATCTCTTGCATTCCTATACACTAATGATGAAAAATCTGAAAGTGAAATTAAGAAAACACTCCCATTTACCACTGCAACGAAAAGAATAAAGTATCTAGGAATAAACCTACCTAAGGAGACAAAAGACGTGTATGCAGAAAATTATGACACTGATGAAAGAAATTAAAGATGATACAAATAGATGGAGAGATATACCATGTTCTTGGACTGGAAAAATCAACATTGTGAAAATGACTCTACTACCCAAAACAATCTACAGATTCAATGCAACCCCTGTCAAACTACCACTGGCATTTTTCACAGAACTAGAACAAAAAATTTCACAATTTGTATGGAAACACAAAAGACCCTGAATAGCCAAGTAATCTTGAGAAAGAAAAACGGAGCTGGAGGAATCAGGCTCCCTGACTACAGACTATGCTACAAAGCTACAGTAATCAAGACAGTATGGCACTAGCACAAAAACAGAAATATAGATCAATGGAACAGGATAGAAAGCCCAGAGATAAACCCAGGCACATATGGTCACCTTATCTTTGATAAAGGAGGCAAAAATATACAGTGGAGAAAAGACAGCCTCTTCAATAAGTGGTGCTGGGAAAATTGGACAGCTACATGTAAAAGAATGAAATTAGAACACTCCCTAACACCATACACAAAAATAAACTCCAAATGGATTAAAGACCTAAATGTAAGGCCAGACACCATCAAACTCTTAGAGGAAAACATAGGCAGAACACTCTATGACATACATCACCGCAAGATCCTTTTTGACCCAGCTCCTAGAGAAATGGAAATAAAAAGAAAAATAAACAAATGGGACCTAATGAAACTTCAAAGCTTTTGCACAGCAAAGGAAACCATAAACAAGACGAAAAGACAACCCTCAGAATGGGAGAAAATATTTGCAAATGAAGCAACTGACAAAGGATTAATCTCCAAAACACACAAGCAACTCATGCAGCTCAATATCAAAAAAACAAACAACCCAATCCAAAAATGGGCAGAAGACCTAAATAGACATTTCTCCAAAGAAGATATACAGATTGCCAACAAACACATGAAAGAATGCTCAACATCATTAATCATCAGAGAAATGCAAATCAGAACTACCATGAGATATCATCTCACACTGGTCAGAATGGCCATCATCAAAAAATCTACAAACAATAAATGCTGGAGATGGTGTGGAGAAAAGGGAAGCCTCCTGCACTGTTGGTGGGAATGTAATTTGATACAGCCACTATGGAGAACAGTATGGAGGTTCCTTAAAAAACTACAAATAGAACTACCATACGACCCAGCAATCCCACTACTGGGCATATACCCTGAGAAAACCATAATTCTAAAAGAGTCATGTACCACAATGTTCATTGCAGCTCTATTACAATAGCCAGGACATGGAAGCAACCTAAGTGTCCATCGACAGATGAATGGATAAAGAAGATGTGGCACATATATACAATGGAATATTACTCAGCCATAAAAAGGAACGAAACTGAGTTACTTGTAGTGAGGTGGATGGACCTAGAGACTGTCATACAGAGTGAAGTAAGTCTGAAAGAGAAAAACAAATACCATATGCTTACACATATATATGGAATCTAAGAAAAGAAAAAAAAAATGGTCAGAAGAACCTAGGGGCAAGACGGGAATAAAGATGCAGACCTACTAGAGAATGGACTTGAGGATACGGGGAGGGGGAAGGGTTAGCTGGGACAAAGTGAGAGAGTGGCATGGACATAGATACACTACCAAACATAAAATAGATAGCTAGTGGGAAGCAGCCGCATAGCACAGGGAGATCAGCTCAGTGCTTTGTGACCACCTAGAGGGGTGGGATAGGGAGGGAGGGAGACGAAAGAGAGAAGAGATATGGGGACATATGTATATGTATAACTGATTCACTTTGTTATAAAGCAGAAGCTAACACACCCTTGTAAAGCAATTGTACTCTAATTAAGAGGTTAAAAAAAAAAGTTAGTGATAGTATTCAAAAGAAAAAGAATCTACAAGATAAGTACCTTAATAGTTTGCAAAACTTACTACATCAGATAACTAGGAACAGGTTCATGATAAAGGGCAAGTCTGAATCCCAGTCCCTAAATACCATCCTAATTTTTGCCTTCTTTTCAATGCTCAGCATGTCAAAGGAGTTCTCTAAATTTCTGTTTCAGTTTCCAGTTTTTTCACTTAGCATTCACTCCTCATTCCACTTTAGTCTGGATTTTCTCTTCTCTAATGAAAGGCCTCTTGCTAAATCCATAGATGGTCTCATGTTATGACATCAAAGAACCTTCCAGCAGCACAAGGTTGAGCACACTTCTCTCCTGAGCTTCTGAGACCCTTCATTCCCCAAGTTGCCGCCTCCAACTTTGGCTACTACTTTGGAGTCTCTTCTGCAGGCTTATCCTCCACTGCCTAGACACTACATGTTAGAATTTCTTAAAACTTGTTCACAGGATGCTTTCTCTTCTCTTCCTAAACGATCCCAACTATGATTACAGCTCTATTAACAGCTGATCCTCTTCTGGTGTCTCTATTTTATGAATAGCACCACTAGTCTCCTGTCAATTTTACTCAGTAGCCCTAAGAGCTACCCATTCCTCTCCATCTCAAACTATCATCACCAAAGTACAAGCTACCAAATATCTTACCCTTACTAAAGCAATTCACATCCTAACTGCCCTCCTTGCTTTCTTGTTTTCCCCGAGGAGCTCTCCCTGCTGATGCTACAGTTATCTTTTCAAAATGTGAATGAATACCAGCCCCACCATCTTTTAAAAGTTAGAAAAGCCTTCCCATTGTTCTTAGGATTAGGATAAAATTTCAACTTGCTTTCAAGGTTGTATGGTCTTGGTCTTACTCACCTCTCTAGTCTCTTCCCACACCAGGACCCCACCTCAAGTCTCTGCGTCAGTCACACTGCTTAATTTCAGGTCCTTGGACTCCATGCTCCAACTCCCACAAAATCTTTGCAGGGCTTCCTCCCCGTCCGCCACTCTTTAGCCCAGTAAACTCCTCATCCTTTAGATCTCGGCTCACCAGTCACTTAGTAGGAAACTCCTACCATTACTCTTCAGATACCCCTATATGTTTGTCTTTGTGGAAAGTTGCAAACTTACTCAAAGGAAGTTTAGGAAGTGAAAGTGATTGAAAATAAATGAGTATGTCAATTTACCAAATCTGCTTTGTTCCACCCCCTCAATCATGATCTTTTTTTTTTTTTTTTTTTTTTTAAAGTATTTAGCTACTTGCAATTCCTAGGCTTGGAGACTCAATTTCTTGAAGAATCAATTTAGTAATCCCCTTAACTTGATTTGTAATAGATTATGTTGAAAAGACACCTATCTTGTGTCAAACAATGAATTTAGAAGAAAATTTTCATAGTAACCATTTTTATACAAGTAGTATTTGTCTGCTTGCCAACCAGCCCTTTTTTGAGTACCCTAACCTTCCTCCTTTTATTTTTTTAAGCCCACTGAGGTAGAACCCTTGGTAATTGACCAAGCACAGCAAGAATATATCTTCAATGGTTTTTCTCATTTTTATCTTAATTATGCATTATAAATTTTAATCTCACAATCTCACATTAGGTTCCCAAGATTCCATATGGATTTGAGAAAAAAAATATGTTTTTAAAATAAAACCTTTGAGTCTTATCACCAGAAAAAAAAAAATGTCTGGGAATTATAACCTAGGAATAACCTTAGGAATTTTAATTTTATCCAGACAAGAAAGCCTCCTTTTCCCCTTGTATCCACAATGCCCAGCTCAGTGCTAAGTTTATTATTCAATTTTTTAAAATATTTTTTTCTTGTAACGGATGTGGAATATTTTATAAGGATAGTGTTCCATGGAATAATGTCTAGGAAAGTTTGTTCAGAATATGTTAGAAGAATACAAAACATCTTTAGAATATTATATGGCATAAAGATTTAGTACATATCAAATCATATTAACAAGCATCTCTGAATATATGAATAGGTCCACGAAAAATAACAAAAAGTTCTAATACAACCAAACAAAAAGAAATCAGAATAAAACAAGAAGGAACATTAATATGGGATATTACAAAAGTATGAGCAGAATCTGAATAATGCAGGGATGATAAATCCAGCCTAGAACACAGGTCCACAGCAGTCTCAAGGTTTTCATCAATTTCTTAGCTAGGAAAAAAATGGACATTATTATAAGGACCATAGGTATATTTCTATTAACTTTTTCTTTCTTTTAATTAATTAATTAATTTATTTTGGCTGTGTTGAGTCTTCGTTTCTGTGCGAGGGCTGCCTCTAGTTGCGGCAAGCGGGGGCCACTCTTCATCGCGGTGCGCGGGCCTCGCACTGTCGCGGCCTCTCTTGTTGCGGAGCACAGGCTCCAGACGCGCAGGCTCAGTAGTTGTGGCTCACGGGACCGGTTGCTCCGCGGCATGTGGGATCGTCCCAGACCAGGGCTCGAACCCGTGTCCCCTGCATTAGCAGGCAGACTCTCAACCACTGCGCCACCAGGGAAGCCCTGTATTAACCTTTTCTTGTGATAACTTTTAAGGAACTATATTGAGAATCACAGTGTTCATTGTTCACATTTCAGAGTGTTGCTTCACTTTCCATCAACTAATCATTTCATTGTCTTCTTCATGAAGTTCTAAACTATAAAAACCCATCCAGGTGTTACATAAGATCATCTGGCTTAAGTGGACCCTACTAGACTATTGCAGTCAAAATCCCAGCACCAATTGTAGGCAAAATCAGGCAACATCATCCCTATGGAATACTGCCTTATCCTGGCCTATATCTGTCTGGGGAGACAATTTCAAAGCATCTGGATATTTCTGTGAAGTGTCCTGGTTAACAAGAGGCATATTATAGAACTTGTTGTGGAATAGTTCTCTATTACTGAAAATTAGTAATAAAATTTTCACCTTCCTTTCTTCTTAGTCATGTAGTAGGAATTCATATACGATAATTTCCCTGTTCTTAGGAGATACTTTTAGAGTAGCTCAAGCTATTAGCAGCTTATTGTATAACCCTATAAGGTCATGTTCAGAAACAGGCTCACTATATATACACACACATAAACACATACACACACACACACCCCGATTCACTCAGGGATGAACATTCAGAAATTCACACATGAATGTTTTGATTTATTGCAAAAGGACTAGAAGAGGCCTCGCTTCCAGAAAATAGAAGGAAGACTTTCTCAATTGATTTTATGAAGCTGGTATTACTGTCCAACCAAAAGCAGATAAAGACAATACAACCAAAGAAAATTAGATACCAATATCCCTCATGAAGATAAACGTAAATATCTTAACAAAATACAATATTACCAACTAGAATTTAGCAATATATAAAGAATTATACATCAATACCAAGTAAAAACATAAACAATATAGTTAGAAAATGGGCTAAAGACACAAAAAAAATTTCACCAAGGCTGATATTAGATAGAAAATAAGCACATGAAAAAATGTTAAACAATTTAGGGATTAGGAAAATGTGATTAAAACTACAATGAGCTATCAATATACACCTATGAGAATGGCCAAAATGAAATACTGTGGCAACATCAAATACTGGCAAAAATGTGGAGAAATTGAATTCCTCATACGTTGCTTGAGGCAATACAAAAGGCCACTCTAGGAAACAGCTTTCTAGCTTCTTAAACACTAAACATGCAATTACCATATGACCAGTAATTGCCCTCTGTCACATATCTCAGTGAAATGAAGACACTTTCACACACAAACCTGTAAATGAATGTTTACAGCAGTTTTATTCATATTAGCCAAAACCTGGAAACAACTCAGAAGACCTTCAACAGGTGAGTGGTTAAACAATCCATGTGAGTGGTTAAACAAACCATGGTAAATCCATACCATGGAATAGCAGTAAAAACAAACTATAGATACACAAAACAACTTGGATGCATCTCCAGGGAATTATGCCTGAGTAAAAAAAGCCAATCCCCCAAAGTTTGCATACTGTAGGATTCTATTTCTATAATATTCTCAAAATGACAAGTCATAGAAAAGAACAGATTAGCAGTTGCCAGGGGTTAAGGAGGATGTAGGGGCATGTATAGAAACAGATTCACTACATATACACACACACACACTCACACACTCACACGTACACTCACACACACATAGATTCTGATTCACTCAGAGCATTCTCAAACGAATATTTTCATTTTACTGCAAGAGGACCAGGAGAGAACACGTGCAGGGTAGAATTATTCATAGGCAATATGCCTTTGGTGGTTTCATATTTCTTCTCTTCAATCCTTTCTCCTATAACAGACAGCTGATTTCTCCCTTGGGGTCTACATTTTAGGGACTACAAGGACCTTTCTATAGAAGACTATCATCCAATCTCTTTTTTAAAATATTATTTATGGTAACTTAAGATGTTATGCCACCCAGAGATACATTATTTTAAATAAGAATTTTAAAAACTCCTAAGAACCAAAAGAATGTTTCTCTGCTGGTGGAATTGCTAGCACCAGGTTGGATAAAATTATTTGGGGCATTTAGCCCTATAGAATTTCTTTTAAAATCACACTATGTAGACCTCACCATTCCAGAAAATAGGTGGATGCATCAAATACTGGCAAAAATGTGTGGATGGGTCAGCACAATCAACTTCCATTATTGGAAAAATAATTCAAACTCATGTCAATGTGATGGTGAGTCAGTATTAATATATATATAAAGGCATACAACAAGTAGCATCTATAATGCAAACTAAATGTATTTTAAGATAACCTGCTAATAAAGGCATCATAAAGCAATCAATTCACTTGGAAAATATTTTTATGGAGAATACCTGAAAGAAAAAGATAAGGCTGAGTTCATCAGTACAGCTGATCTTACTGTCAACCAAAGACTAAAGTAAGATCCCCAGAGGATCCTAGATACAAGCAGGCCATTTTAAAAAAAATTGTTTATTTAAGCGGAGTCTATTTTAATTGCTACATTTGTACTGGCCTAAGGTAGAGCTTTCATTTATCAAACAAAATTAAAACTTTGTTTGATCAGCAATATGAAATCAGCCAAATGCCATAGTGATTTGAGACCTGTTCAAATCCACCTGGGCGAGAAGGGAAGTTTACCAGGGAACTCTGTGAGCTCTCTTCATTTCCTTAACTCTAATTCCAAATAGTATCCCTGCTCTCTTGTTAACTTGAGAAAATTATGAAACCAAAATGAAAAGAGCATCAGAGGAATCCAGGCTATTTTCCTAGTTCCCCAAGTCCTGCACCTCTCATCACAACGCTCATCACCCATTATGGAGACTCAGGAAAGGATTCTGTGAGCTGCTGTCATAGGGGACTGGACGCTGCTTAGTATGCAGGCTATTGAACCTGGTGCCTGATGAACAGGAGGAGACAGACCCTGAGACTGTCTAGTGCATGGTATTTGTGTTGTTTAAAATGCTTCAAGGGCTTCCCTGGTGGCGCAGTGGTTGAGAATCTGCCTGCCAATGCAGGGGACACGGGTTCGAGCCCTGGTCTGGGAAGATCCCACATGCTGCGGAGCAACTAGGCCCGTGAGCCACAATTACTGAGCCTGCGCGTCTGGAGCCTGTGCTCCGCAACAAGAGAGGCCGCGATAGTGAGAGGCCCGCGCACCGCGATGAAGAGTGGCCCCCGCTCGCCACAACTAGAGAAAGCCCTCGCACAGAAACGAAGACCCAACACAGCCAAAAATAAATAAATAAATAAATAAATTAAAAAAAAAAAAAAGCTTCAAGCCTTGGGTCTCTGGAAGAACAGAGGAGGAAAGGTCATTTTAACATTTTCCCTTTTCTTTCTGATAGTGCAGTTCTTAACTCGGTGAGTTAGAGATGGGCAAGCACAAATAATGCTTTCTCAGCTTTCTTGAAATGCTAACCAAAGATAAAAACGTTATGCAGTGGTGCTTAAAATTTAATGCCATTTTGAAAACAAAAACCATGAATTCCTAAGTAAAAGTATTAACACTGTAAGATAATACTATAAATGCTATACAAATGAAAGAAAGACATTTAAATGCAAGTGACCCACCTCCTAACAGACTCCATTCATTAGCCCATCCTTCCTCCCCACCTGTTCTACACAGGGAAAGACTAGAGATTTGTTTAAAATGCTTATATTACTTTTCTTCTAGAATGTTCTTTGGGTAGAGTGTTTAAGCAAGAATATACATAAGAATAAGCTATAGATTGGAATGGAGGTTAGGAAGAGGAAAACAGGTAAACTGCAGGCAGAAAACAGAAAACATAAAAAGAAAATGAAATCCTCTTCTAAGTGACTTTAATGCATTCTGAAACCTAAAAACCACCATTCATCCATAAAATAGTAAGTTAATCTACTTACAGAGATTTCTGGTAAACATATATTGTATGCCCCATTTGTGATATTGGTTGAAATGTTATTTTGAATATTAAATTTAAAAGCAAAACAGAAAAATCCACAATCCTACAAGAGTACCTCTCCCTCTGGATACACATTTCCTTTGAATAGGCACACAAACTTCCTTTACAAGTGACCTTAATTTTGAATTGAAAAGGCCAAATTTGTGACTTGCTGCTCACCTCTCTACCTTTGACCTGTCTACTCTACCTTCCAAAAGAGAAATCAATGGAAGCACATATCAGCACGGTTTGAAGATTCTATTAGATGGCCATGATTGAAGAGTTGTCCTGAGCCATTAAATCCACCTTTCTCTCCTTTAGTTTCACCCTACGTACACACACACAGTTAAAAGAATAAATAATATAATGGTAAACAATCTTCCACAAAGATAACTGGGAAAAAATTTTTATCACTAATATAATTTACCAACTCTTTCTCTTAAAAATATTCATAATGCTGTCATTAGAAATTATATTTTGCACTGTTCAAGAAGTCTACTCTCTCTATCTTGCTTTCAGTTCTAAGAAGAGGAGTCTCAAATCAATAAATGACTATCATTTTGATGATTTCATAAATAAATACATTTCATAAATAAAATCATTACAGATATTTTTATTTGCTTTGAATTCTTGCAAATGACAACAATTACCATTGTGATTAACTGCAGAACCTGGGAACTGATAAACAGAGAAATTTGGGCTTTTTTAGATTAAGCAACAGTATGTTAGAAGGAGAATTATTTTAAAAGTTTGATTTGTTTTTTATAGATGTTCTTTTATAGTTTACAAATTAGACTCTATTTCCTTCTAAAGCCTCATTTGTTGAAATACTGAATCAGAATTATCAGTTCCAAAAAGGAAAGGAATTAAGATACAAATAATTATTTTTTCAGAGTATAATCTGTTCAGCTGGCATCTGAGCCCAAATAATAATTTCAAACAATTTGGAAGCAGTTTTCATATAATTTCATGCTCTATGAAAAATCCATTTGGAAACCATGTGTGACATTTGTTACAAATAGTACATTTATACTTACATCCTTACATTTTTCCATTTTTCATCAACTGCTGCCTATTTCATATTTCAAGTAGGGGCAAAAACGTGCCATCAGTCTGAAGTTACTAGGATATGTGATTGGCAATCATCATTCAGACTTCCATAACTTTGTTTTGCACAGGGACCTAAAGAATATATTTTAAGAATGTATTGGAGGTTAGAGGATGTACTTCTTTATGGCAGAGACCTCACTTAAAGAGCTGGGTTTCTCTGTAATCCTTTCAAAGGATATTCATGTATGCATTGAATAAAAAATATGCTAAACACTAGGAGTGTATTTTAAGCTTTGGTCAGGCTAATATGCTGTTTTAATTGTTCTTTAACTGAGACATAATAAATTTTGAGGGAAAAAAATATATATATATATCAACCAACAAGGAGGTTATTTTTCCTTTAAGCAAGACTGAAGGAAAATGAGAATGCTTTTGTTCCATTTTTATTAATTGTGTAATTTTTTTTAAATTTCTGCATTTAATTTATTTATTATTTAATTTCCTGTACACATCAATAAATTCTCAGTAAAAGAGTAATAACACCAGAAAACAAACTTGCAGAGATTTCGTGAGAATCAAATGCACATAGTATATGAAAACAATTTGAAATTTTATCATCCTGCAATTGAAGTAAATAATATGAGAGATTAATGTAAATGATGGTGATGATGATGATCTTGAAAATGATACTAAAATTTACTGCTCTTCAATATTTTATACCCAGGCATGTACCTTTTCTATGTTTTAACTAATTTATACTTAGAAATATTCCATGTTTCTTTTGTTTTTTTTAACATCTTTATTGAAGTATAATTGCTTTAAAATGTTGTGTTAGTTTCTGCTGCATAACAAAGTGAATAAGCTATATGTATACATATATCCCCATATCCCCTCCCTCTTGCGTCTCCCTCCCACCCTCCCTATCCCACCCCTCTAGGTGGTCACAAAGCACCAAGCTGATCTCCCTGTGCTATGTGGCTGCTTCCCACTAGCTATCTATTTTACATTTGGTAGTGTATATATGTCCGTGCCACTCTCTCACTTCATCCCAGCTTACCCTTCCCCCTCCCTGTGTCCTCAAGTCCATTCTCCATGTCTGCATCTTTATTCCTGTCCTGCCCCTAGGTTCATCAGAACCATTTTTTTTTAGATTCCATATATATGTGTTAGCATACAGTATTTGTTTTTCTCTTTCTGACTTACTTCACTCTGTATGACAGACTCTAGGTCCATCCACCTCACCTCGAATAACTCAATTTTGTTTCTTTTTATGGCTAAGTAGTATTCCATTGTATATATGTGCCACATCTTCTTTATCCATTCATCTGTCAGTGGACACTTAGGTTGCTTCCATGTCCTGGCTATTGTAAATAGTGCTGCAATGCACATTGTGGTACATGTCTCTTTTTGAATTATGGTTTTCTCAGGGTATATGCCCAGTAGTGGGATTGCTGGGTCATATGGTAGTTCTATTTTTAGCTTTTTAAGGACCCTCCATACTGTTCTCCATAGTGGATGTATCAACTTATATTCCCATCAACAGTGCAAGAGGGTTCCCTTTTCTCCACACCCTCTCCAGCATTTATTGTTTGTAGATTTTTTGATGATGGCCATTCTGACTGGTGTTAGTTGATACCTCATTGTAGTTTTGATTTGCATTTCTCTAATGATTAGTGATGTTGAGAATCCTTTCATGTGTTTGTTGGCAATCTGTATATCTTCTTTGGAGAAATGTCTATTTAGATCTTCTGCCCATTTTTGGATTGGGTTGTTTGTTTTTTTGATATTGAGCTGCATGGGCTGCTTGTATATTTTGGAGATTAGTCCTTTGTCAGTTGCTTTGTTTGCAAATATTTCTCCCATTCTGAAGGTTGTCTTTTCGTCTTGTTTATGGTTTCTTTTGCTGTGCAAAAGATTTTAAGTTTCATTAGGTCCCATTTGTTTATTTTTGCTTTTATTTCCATTTCTCTAGGAGGTGGGTCAAAAAGGATCTTGCTGTGATTTATGTCATACAGTGTTCTGCCTATGTTTTCCTCTAAGGGCTTTATAGTGTCTGGCATTACATTTAGGTCTTTAATCCATTTTGAGTTTATTTTTGTGTATGGTGTTAGGGAGGGTTCTAATTTCATTCTTTTACATGTAGCTGTCCAGTTTTCCCAGCACCACTTCTTGAAGAGGCTATCTTTTCTCCATTGTATATTCTTACCTCCTTTATCAAAGATAAGGGGACCATATGTGTGTGGGTTCATCTCTGGACTTTCTATCCTGTCCCACTGATCTATATTTCTATTTTTGTGCCAGTACCATACTGTCTTGATTACTGTAGGTTTGTAGTATAGTCTGAAGTCCAGGAGCCTGATTCCTCCAGCTCCATTTTTCTTTCTCAAGATTGCTTTGGCTATTCGGGGTCTTTTGCGTTTCCATATAAATTGTGAAATTTTTTGTTCTAATTCTGTGAAAAATGCCATTGGTAGTTTGATAGGGATTGCACTGAATCTGTAGATTGCTTTGGGTAGTACAGTCATTTTCACAATGTTGATTCTTCCAATCTAAGAACATGGTATATCTCTCCATCTATTTGTATCGTCTTTAATTTCTTTCATCAGTGTCTTATAGTTTTCTGCATACAGGTCTTTTGTCTCCTTAGGTAGGTTTATTCCTAGGTATTTTATTCTTTTTGTTGCAGTGGTAAATGGGAGTGTTTCCTTAATTTCTCTTTCTGATTTTTCATCATTAGTTTATAGGAATGCAAGAGATTTCTGTGCATTAATTTTGTATCCTGCTTCTTTACCAAATCCATTGATTAGCTCTAGCAGTTTTCAGGTAGAATCTTTAGGATTCTCTATGTATAGCATCATGTCATCTGCAAACAGTGACAGCTCTACTTCTTTTCCGATTTGGATTCTTTTTATTTCTTTTTCTTCTCTGATTGCTGTGGTTAAAACTTCCAAAACTATTTTGAATAATAGCGGTGAGAGTGGGCAACCTTGTCTTGTTCCTGATCTTAGTGGAAGTGGTTTCAGTTTTTCACCATTGAGAATGATGTTGGCTGTGAGTTTGTCATATATGGCCTTTCTTATGTTGAGGTAGGTTCCCTCTATGCCTACTTTCTGGAGAGTTTTTATCACAAATGGGTGTTGAATTTTGTCGAAAGCTTTTTCGGCATGTATTGAGATGATCTTATGGTTTTTATCCTTCAGTTTGTTAATATGGTGTATCACATTGATTGATTTGCGTATATTAAATCCTTGCGTTCCTAGGATAAAGCCCACTTGATCATGGTGTATGATCCTTTTAATGTGCTGTTGGATTCTGTTTGCTAGTATTTTGTTGAGGATTTTTGCATCTATGTTTATCAGTGATATTGGCCTATAGTTTTTTTTTGTGACATCTTTGTCTGGTATTGGTATCAGGGTGATGGTGGCCTTGTAGTACGAGTTTGGGAGTGTTCCTCCCTCTGCTATATTTTGGAAGAGTTTGAGAAGGATAGGTGTTACCTCTTCTCTAAATGTTTCATAGAATTCACCTGTGAGACCCTCTGGTCCTGGGCTTTTGTTTCTGGAAGATTTTTAATCACAGTTTCAATTTCAGTGCTTGTGATTGGTCTGTTCATATTTTCTATTTCTTCCTGGTTCACTCTCGGAAGGTTGTGCTCTTCTAAGAATTTGCCCATTTCTTCCAGGTTGTCCATTTTTTGGCATATAGTTGCTTGCAGTAATCTCTCATGATCTTTTGTATTTCTGCAGTGTCAGTTGTTACTTCTCTTTTTTCATTTCTAATTCTGTTGATTTGAGTCTTTTCCCTTTTTTTTCTTGATGAGTCTGGCTAATGGTTTATCAGTTTTGTTTATCTTCTCAAAGAACTAGGTTTTAGTTTTATTGATCTTTGCTATCATTTCCTTCATTTCTTTTTCATTTATTTCTGATCTGATATTTATGATTTCTTTCCTTCTGCTAACTTTGGGGTTTTTTTGTTCTTCTTTCTCTAATTGCTTTAGGTGCAAGGTTAGGTTGTTTATTTGAGATATTTCTTGTTTCTTGAGGTGGGATTGTATTGCTATAAACTTCCCTCTTAGAACTGCTTTTGCTGCATCCCATAGGTTTTGGCTCATCGTGTTTTCATTGTCAGTTGTTTCTAGGTCATTTTTGATTTCCTCTTTGATGTCTTCAGTGATCTCTTGGTTATTAAGTAGTGTATTGTTTAGCTTCCATGTGTTTATATTTTTTACAGATTTTTTTCCTGTAATTGATATCTAGTCTCATAGCGTTGTGTTCCAAAAAGATACTTGATACGATTTCAATTTTCTTAAATATACCAAGGCTTGATCTGTGACCCAAGATATGATCTATTCTGGAGAATGTTCCATGAGCACTTGAGAAGAAAGTGTATTCTGTTGTTCTGGGATGGAATGTCCTATAAATATCAATTAAGTCCATCTTGTTTAATGTGTCATTTAAAGCTTGTGTTTCCTTAATTATTTTCATTTTGGATGATCTGTCCATTGGTGACAGTGCAGGGTTAAAGTCCCCTACTACTATTGTGTTACTGTTGATTTCCCCTTTTATGGTTGTTAGCATTTGCCTTATGTATTGAGGTGCTCCTATGTTGGGTGCATAAATATTTACAATTGTTATATCTTCTTCTTGGATTGATCCCTTGATCATTATGTAGTGTCCTTGTCTCTTGTAATAGTCTTTATTTTAAAGTCTATTTTGTCTGATATGAGAATTGCTACTCCAGCTTTCTTTTGATTTCCATTTGCATGGACGATCTTTTTCCATTCTCTCACTTTTGGTCTGTATGTATCCCTAGGTCTGAAGTGGGTCTCTTGTAGACAGCATATATACGGGTCTTGTTTTTGTATCCATCAGCCAGTCTATATCTTTTGGTTGGAGCATTTAATTCATTTATATTTAAGGTAGTTATCGATATGTATGTTCCTATTACCATTTTCTTAATTGGTTTGGGTTTGTTTTTGTAGGCCTTTTCCTTCTCTTGTGTTTCCTGCCTAGAGAAGTTCCTTTAGCATTTGTTGTAAAGTTGATTTGGTGGTGCTGAATTCTCTTAACTTTTGCTTGTCTATAAATGTTTTTATTTGTCTGTCAAATCTGAATGAGATCCTTGCTGGGTAGAGTAATCTTGTTTGTAGGGTTTTCCCCTTCATCACTTAAAATATGTCCTGCCACTCCCTTCTGGCTTGCAGAGTTTCTGCTGAAAGATCAGCTGTTAACCTTATGGGGATTCCCTTGTATGTTATTTGTTGCTTTTCCCTTGCTGCTTTTAATATTTTTTCTTTGTATTTAATTTTTGATAGTTTGATTAATATGTGTCTTGGCATGTTTCCCCTTGGATTTATCCTGTATGGGACTCTCTGCTCTTCCTGGACTTGATTGACTATTTCCTTTCCCATGTTAGGGAAGTTTTCAACTATAATCTCTTCAAATATTTTCTCAGACCTTTCTTTTTCTCTTCTTCTTCTGAGACCCCTATAATTCAAATATTGGTGCATTTAATGTTGTACCAGAGGTCCCTGAGACTGTCCTCAATTCTTTTCATTCTTTTTTCTTTATTCTGCTCTGTGGTAGTTATTTCCACTATTTCATCTTCCAGGTCACTTATCCGTTCTTCTGCCTCAGTTATTCTGCTGTTGATTCCTTCTAGAGAATTTTTAATTTCATTTATTGTGTTGTTCATCATTGTTTGTTTGCTCTTTAGTTCTATTATGTCCCTATTAAACGTTTCTTGTATTTTCCCCATTCTATTTCCAAGGTATTGGATCATCTTTACTATCATTACCCTGAATTCTTTTTCAGGTAGTCTGCCTATTTCTTCTTCATTTGTTTGGTCTGGTGGGTTTTTACCTTGCTCCTTCCTCTGCTGCATATTTCTCTGTCTTCTCATTTTGTTTAACTTACTGTGTTCAGGGTCTCCTTTTTGCAGGCTGCCAGTTCGTAGTTCCCGTGGTTTTTGGTGTCTGTCCCCAGTGGGTGAGGTTGGTTCAGTGGGTTGTGTAGGCTTCCTGGTGGAGGGGAATGGTGCCTGTGTTCTGGTGGGTGGGGTTAGATCTTGTCTTTCTGGCGGGTAGGGCCACGTCCAGTGGTGTGTTTTGGGTGTCTGTGAACTTAGTATGATTTTAGGCAGCCTCTCTGGTAATGGGCGGGGTTTTGTTCCTGTCTTGCTAGTTGGCTGGCATGGGGCATCCAGGACTGGAGCTTGCTGGCCATTGGGTGGAGCTGGGTCTTAGCACTGAGACAGAGATCTCTGGGAGAGCTCTCGCTGATTGACATTACGTGGGGCCAGGAGGTCTCTGGTGGTCCAATATCCTGAACTCGGCTCTCCCACCTCAAAGACTCAGGCCTGACACCCGGCCAGAGCACCCAGCCCCTCTCAGCCACACGGCTCAGAAGAAAAGGGAGAAAAAAAGAAAGAAAAAAATTATTAAAATAAAAAAAATAGTAGTAAAAAAAAGAAGAAGAGAGCAACCAAACCAGTAAACAAATCCACCCCTGATAACAAGTGCTAAAAACGATCCTAAGATAAACATAAAAATCAGAAACAAAATCAGTCGCAGACAGTAAACCCCAAGTCTACAGTTGCTCCCAAAGTCCACCACCTCAATTTTGGGATGATTCATTGTCAATTCAGGTATTCCACAGATGCAGGGTACATCAAGTTGATGGTGGGGATTTAATCTGCTGCTCCTGAGGCTGTACAGAGAAAAGTCCCTTCCTCTTCTTTGTTCACACAGCTTTTGGGGTTCAGCTTTGGTTTGGGGCCCACCTCTGTGTGTAGGTTGCCCTCAGGCATCTGTTCCCACCCAGACAGGACAGGGTTAAAGCAGCAGCTGATTAGGGGGCTCTGGCTCACTCATGCCGGGGGCAAGGGAGGGGTACGGTAGTTATAATTGGAATGCGGGGCGAGCCTGCATGCAGCAGCAGATACTGGCATGATGTTGCCACAGCCTGAGTCGCTCTGTGTGTTCTCCCGGGGAACTTGTCCCTGGATCACAAGACCCTGGCAGAGGCATGTTGAATATGTTCCCAGGGGGGTGTGGATAGTGACCTGTGCTTGCACACAGGATTCTTGCTGGCTGCATCATCAGTGTTAGCGTTTCATTCAATCTCTGGGTTCCAAGCTGATAGCCGCGGCTTGCAGCATCTCTGGAGCTTGTTTAGGCAGTGTTCTGCCTTCTGTGGGCAGACAGGGGAAGAATCCCCTATCCTCACGCAACCCAAAACAATGGTTTCTTGCCTTTCAGGCAGATCCAGACTTTTTCCCGGACTCTCTCCCAGCTAGCTCTGGAGCTCTAGCCCCCTTCAGGCTGTGTTCATGCAGACAACCCTTGTCCTCTCCCTGGGGTCTGACCTCCAAATCTCGAGCCTCAGCTCCCTGCCCCCACTTGCCCTGGCAGGTGAGCAGACAAACCTCTCAGGCTGATGAGTGCTGGTCGGCACCGATCTTCTTTGCGGGAATCTCTCCGCTTTGCCCTTTGCAGCCCTTTTGCTGTGCTCTGCTCCATGGCTCCGAAGCTTCCCTTCTGCCCACCCCCCATCTCCGCCAGTGAAGGGGCTTCCTAGTGTGTGGAAACTTTTCCTCCTTCACAGCTCCCTCCCAGAGGTGCAGGTCCCGTCCCTATTCATTGGTCTCTGTTTTTTCTTTTTTCTTTTGCCCTACCCAGGTACATGGGGATTTTCTTGCCTTTTGGGAAGTCTGAGGTCCTCTGCCAGCATTCAGTAGGTGTTCTGTAGGAGCTGTTCCACATGTAGATGTATTTTTGATATACTTGTGGGGAGGAAGATGATCTCCACGCCTTATTCCTCACCATCTTGAAGGTCCTCCTAATTGTGTAATTCTAAACCTTTATTAATGCCACAACACAACTCTATAATATTGTCCTATACTCTTTGTAGTCTTAAACTTAGGATAAATGTATAGGAATTAGTAAGTGATTCCTCAGTTTTTCTCGAGAAATAGCTATGACCAGAGTATTAGTTAGTTAGTTAGTTTCCCGGTTTAGCGTGCTCTGCTAACTAAGCTCAGTCCAGATTATACCTCTATAGCCCATGAGTTACACATGTTGCTTCATTCTAGGGTCTCATGATCTACATGGAAGGCCACTGCATGTGTATGTTTGTGTGTGTTAATGTGTTGCTGATCAAAACAGCTGAGAATGTTTAGCTGGATCAATAAAAATCCATCACTAGGAATAGAAAAGTCAATTTTAACTACTAATTATGGCCCAGCAGCTTCATTTTTGCATACAGAAAAAAATTATTGAAATTGACAAAAGAAAGAAAAAATATGATCTGTCTTTCTCTAATAATTTAAAATCTGACACAGGATGAGAAGTGTACGGAGGTTGGTTAATCACAAAACTATATACAAACAAAATAACAGCAATATAAAATACACAGGCAACACTGGCTCTCTTGTACAGAGATTATGTGAGTGGGGACAAGAAAAGCCATTATTCTCTAGACTGCTCTTACTCTCCTCTACATTCATTGGTGACTACATCTCAGGACTTTATCCATCACAAATACATATATTTCCTATTACAATCATGATTCAGCACGTATGAGAAGGACATAGTTTCATATATTACCACAGGACAGGAAATTATTTTCAACATATAGATTATCCCAAGAACTTTTTATTTGTATGTTCTTGACATCATGATGGTTTTATTTTTGCCTTCAACTTTATAGGTTTTAGTGTGGTTTTTAGAGATTAGCGTGTAAGAATAGGGTTAGGGAGGGAGCAAGATTAATAATTAATTACACTGAGATTATTACCCATTAATCTATTCATTTATTAAAGGTGGGGTTTAGAATTATTGATGCTTTGCTCTCTGATATTGTATGCAAAGAACCTGGTTTCTTGCCTAGCCCATAGCAGCATGATATCAATGACTGTTAATTCCTTTTATTTCTACCTTCATGTGTATTTATAGGGTTGAAAGATTTCATTGGGCTTTGTTTAACAAGGAAGTGGTTCAGCAACATTCTGAAGCATTTATTTCAAATTCTCATTCATTCTACAAATATTTATGGAATTGTTATTATGTGCCAGTTCTTATCACATTGGTGCAGTCTATATGGCTCAGCCTAGACAATTAAATGAGGCATTGCAATGTGGTATTGTGGACATTAACAGAGATAGGAAAGGGATACTATGCCTACTTTAAAATAGTCTCAGAAGAGGGTTGGGGTCAGAGACCGTCAAGTTGGAGAAAACAGACAGTATAAATCCCTACAGAAAGGGAAGAAAGCATGGAACATTCAGGGAGCTGAAAGTACTCAAAAGGATTCTAGGAACTAAATGGATTTTGTGAAAGTCACATTTCAATGATATACATATAGAGATCAACCAAGATCCCAAATTGCCAAATATGGGAAATCTGGATTAGCTGTAAAAACATAATTTTCTGCATGAAAAGAGGTTATGTGGTTTATTAAACTACAGGTAAACTTGTGCCACGTAAACATCTGGTTGTGACACAGCTAAATAAATGGTTTTTTGGGAAAGTAAATCTAAAACCTTACATTATCCGTTTCTAGAAATTACTCTTCTTATTACAGGAGGTAATTGAAATATTATTTATTAAATTATCCCATAATTTTTAATGAAAATAAAAAATTTTAATAAAAATATTTCAAACTGATATATTACATTCACTTTAATTATTTTATAGTATTTCTTTACTAAATCAATTTATTCTTCATTGAACTGGTAATACCCTTCATACTAAATTTTTCTTGGTATAATTTAGTTTAAGTCAGTCTAATGCTAAATGATGCTTGTTAGCAGCTGAAGGGGCATATTGGATACTGAATAAGCTGAAAGGGATGCTGTCATTTTTTAGAATGCACATTAACAAAGAGTTTACAGGTCAAGAATACTTATGCTTGTGCATAGAAACAAAATGATCTCTTTAGAAGTATATTTGTTTAGATATAACTTTGTGATGTTTGACGTTTACTGAAAACACTGCCATGAAGAAAATCACAAAGATATTTTTAGCATAATTTCTTCAAAATCTTTTTCTTTGCACTTCTAATATTTTCTGAAGAAGATAAAAGGCACATTAACTAACTTTCTAAGTAAGAAAAAATACCAGGTAAAGGAATCCGTTTTCATATTAATTTGAAAGCTTACATTTGGACCCACCAAACAGTATTTAAGTCATGAGAGTTTCTGAGCATGATTGAAACAATCCTCTTTTTTTTTTTTCTTTTTTGGAAACAATCCTCTTTTTCATACTTTAACCTTATATCTTGATGAAAAACTTTAAATTATTAAACTTCAAATTATTTTTCTTATTGGCATTTTTCCTTAATCTTATTATTTGGCTTACAGAAAATTCTAACCTCTTGCTTCTGTCTATTGCATCAAAACTGAACAAGCAGAACAAAGAAAATCATTGTGATTTGAGAATGATTTTTCATTCAGTAAATGGATTTCACCTCCAACAAATCAAAATGAAGAATGATGACTTTCTGGAACATTTAAAAGACTAAGTACCCACAGAGTAAAGTTAAAACCAGCAAAGTGGAGAATGGATAATATAATTTATGACACATATCCTAAAACACAGAAGATTTGCGACATAAGAGAAAAAAGTCTAACCAATAGCTGACTGGCAAGGATACAATATATGCCACAGAAAAACAAAAAGCAGTTATTTATGATTTCTCAAGTTGCTGATCTTGTAAGTCCAATGTGTTCATTAAGAATTAAATATTAATTAAATAATGCTGACTGGTAAAATTCAATGTAGCAAATATGAGTTGCCCCAGGTAAACCCACTGACTGGTGGCAGGTGGAATTAGATGATGGAAAGTAAGATAAAATTTGTACTTAACTCAAAAACCTTTTTTCTTTCTTTTTAATTCAAGTTATGAGTAAAGGCAGCCAAGATACCAGATTCTGCATTTAATCCTCTGCCAAACCTTCAGCTAAAAGGAGTGAAGCTATGTTCAAAAGCACCATTGCCTCAGACCAGCATTATGGTCACCCTGTGTATTTGTGAGCACGTTGGGAGGGGCACAGAAAAAAAAGGCAGAACCCAGCTAGCTCTCCCTCAGTTTAAAACGTGCACAAACCCAGGATTTTTACAGCTAATGTGCTAGGCTCTAAAAATTAGTGTTCTGGAGAAGTCTACTAGTAATGTGCATGTAAAGGGAAAAAGTAAATATAAATTGTCCATGACCTAAATATATTCTTTCCTTTTTTATAGCTGTGCAAAAGACATTATCATTTGTGAGTATGACTTCCATAAAAATTTCTACCAAAACAATTATTAGTGTCAAAGCAAAAGTAACCATGACTTTTATGTGGACAAATAGGAAAAATTTTAACTCAGGCATTAATTTGGAATTTGAGATAATCTGAAACAATTTGAGTTCACTTTTGAAATAATGTTAAGAAAAGTTCTGATGAATAGTGAGTATGTTAGAAATAATAGTGGAATGAATAGGAACCCTAACGTTTAATCCTAACTCTAACACTTCCTGGATGTGTGAATTTGGGTTACCTAACCTTTTTTGTGCAAGAAATCCATTATCTTCATTAACCCTAGAGAATGGTACATATTGAGCCATCAGTAAATGGTTGAATGAAAGCTCTTTCTAAACAATACTGTTTGGCAAATGTAAACAGATACATATTTTAAAAAGGTAAATATCAGCACTTAAAAGACAAATTTTCAAATGGTGCTCTAGAAACAGTTTGCATTCAAACAATGAATGGACTGATGGATAATTACAGAAATATATAAATAATTTTTCATGTGATATTTCATATAAATTGCCTCCGGAAGCATTTACATTTGAGGAATAAAAATTAATTTATTTTAAAATGTTTTGTTATATATTCACTAAGTCACTATAATTATCGAAAGCATGTTTCTATTTTGGGTAGTAATTACAGTGATGTGTTTTTTTTTAAAACCAACATCAATAATGATGTAGATCAAAATGACTCAGAAGTGTTATTACGTATTTCTGATAACCATTGGCAGGTCACAACAATCTGTTTAACATGGAAGGATATATATTTAGTTACCATAGAGAAATCATGTGTTAAAAGAGAAAAGAGTTACAACTATTACATTTAGTAGAACACAATTAAAAGCTTTTTTGTCTGAAATCAGCATTCACTGTCTTCTAAAACAGTTTTAGATGGAGAAATAAATACTCACATAAAAATATCTTTTTAATGGGAAGGGGTTGGGGGAGACTTTTTTCAATAGCAGAATAATACTTCTTAATAATGTAGCAATAATATACTTTCCTAAAGCATGCTAGGGACTTCCCCGGAGGTCCAGTGGTTAAGAATCCAAGCTTCCACTGCAGGGGGCATGGGTTCATCCCTGGTGGGAGAACTAAGATCCCACATGCCTGAGCAGCATGTCCAAATAAATAAATAAATAAATAAATAAATAAATAAATAAAAGCATGCTAGCCAGAGTAGTTCAGCAATCTGAGAGAAAGGAATGTTTATTTTACGTAAAACCGTGTAAGAAAATACGACTAGCTAAGCCATAAATAAGACACAGTGTTTCTACTGTAACATCTAAGGGTTAGGTGAATCCCAAAATGCATTATACAATGTGAATTCCAAACTACATTTAGAGAAAAACAAAAGGTAGAAATCTGAAAATGCTGCATTGTTAAAAGATAGAGTAAGTCTCTATCAGTTGAAAAGTTTGAGCACAGATGAACAGTCATGCTTTATTGCAATATTAGTTTATCAACACTGAGATCAGAATGCTGAATGAGCTGAACAGAAGTTCAAAAATCTCTGCAGACTAAAAGTCATCCAAAACTCTAGAAAGCCGTCTAAATTGGTGCACCTGGAGCTATAATGGTAGTTAAAATGCATGGAGAAATTTCTATATGCCGGGTACTGTGCTAAGCAGGAAACTTTTGGAGGAAGTTCTGGATATTTCTTCTTTTTCAGAGATGAGGAAGCTGAAGTACCTTGGTAAAATGTAGAACAGCTATGAAGTGGCAAATCTTGGACTCAAATCCTGACCTTGAGTGTGACACTATATTACTCTTGTATTGTACATATACTGATCTGCTTTTTAACGCTTGTTTACAATAAAAAGACAGCAATGCCCCTATTTCTAACTGAATGTAAATGAAGAAGACATGAGTATGCATAGGCAGTTGACTGCATTTGAGAACATTTTTTAAAAAGACTGACTCTGAAAATTTTAAATGATACGGCATTAAAAAACTGTATATAATTAATTTAAATCAGTTCGTTATATTAATTATTTATAATTGCCAATTTTTGCCAAATTTCACTGATTGGTGTCAACAAATTGAATTATGAAAATTAAAAAGTATAAATTGAGTTATATTTAAAATATGAGAAACTACTGTAAATGAACAGTTTGAAAATGTTTGAAAATGTCATCCATGCAAGCTTTAAAAAATGTTAAGAATTTACCTGTGGCTTACAAGAAGCAAGTCAATAACTGGATGGAGAACATTTTGTTCAGTTTGGTTTAGTTTCTTTGTCTTATACAGGCAGTGAAATACTATTATATTACTTGGTACAAGCCAAGGAAAAGGAAGTAAGTCTACTGCTGGAGAGTTTTAGGCTTTTTCCTGAGGAAGTTCATGGTTTCTAAATTATTTTTAATGGACATATTTATTCATTAATTACAGATATACATGCAGTTGTAAGAAATAATGTAGAGTGTTCTCATGCATGTTTTTCCCAGCTTCATCCAATCATAACATTTTGCAAAACCTTAGTATAATACCACAACCCAGGATGTTGACATTGATACAATCCACTAATCTTACTCAGATTTCCCCAGGTGAATTTGTAATCATGTGCAGTGTATGTATTAAGTTATACACAATTTTATCATCTGTGTAGGTTGATGTATCTATCACCACAGTCAAGATACTGAACAGTTCCCATACCACAAGGAGAATCCCTGTGTTGCCATTTTATAACCGTGCCCAGCCCATCTCCTTCCTTCCCAAATCCCGGGCATCTACCAGACTATCCTCCATTTCTAAAAATCTGTCATTCAAACATGTTGTAGAAATGGAATCACAACATGTAATCTTGGGATTGGCTTTTTTTCACTCAGCATAATTCCCTGGAGATTCATTTGATTTGTTACACATACGTATCACCAGTGTGTTCCTTTTAATTGCTCACTGGTATTCCATGGTATGGACATACCACAGTTGGACCATTCACCCATTGAAAGACATCTGGGCTGTTTCCAGGTTTGGGCGTTACTAATAACGCTGTTATGAATAATTATATACAAGTTGTTGTGTGAACATACATTTTAATCTCTCTGGAATAAATACTCAGTAGTGCAAATGCTGGGTCATGTGGTTGCTGGATATTTAGCTTTTTATGAAACTGTCAAACTGTTTTTCAGGGTGGATTTACCATTTTACACTCCCACCAACAACATATGGTGCTCCAGTTTTTCCGTACCCTCACTAGCATTTGGTGTTGTTAGTGTTTTGTTTTGTTTTGTTTTAAAATTTTAGCCATTCTGATAAGTATGTAGTGATATAACTTTGTAGTTTGAATTTGCATTTCCCTAATGGCTAATAATGTCAAATATCTTTTCATATGGTTATTTGCTCTCTGTATATTTGCTTTAGTGTAATAACTGTTCATATCTTTTGTCCATTTTCTAATTGAACTATTTATACCTTTTAGTGATGAATTTGAGATTTCTTTGTATAATATAGACACTAGTCTTTCATCAGATATACGGTTTGCAAGTATTTTTTTTCAGTCTGAAGCTTGTCTTCTATCCTCTTCAGGTGGGCTTTCCAGAACAGTTTTAAATTTTGATGAGATTCAACTTATCAGTTTTTCCTTTAATGGACTGTGCTTCTGTGTGATATCTAAGAACTCTCCCATTGTCCAAGATCCTGAAGATTTTTCTAAGTTTCTTTTTGTAAAAATTTTATAGTTTTACATTTTCATTTAAGTCTATGATCCATCTTGAATTAATTTTTATATAATATAGGTTAAGGTCAAAGTTAATTTTTTGCTTCTGAATACCCAATTGCTCCAGTACCATTTGTTGAAAAGGCTATATTTTCCCTTTGAGTTGCATTTGCACTTTGTCAAAAATCACTTGAACATATTTGTATGGGCCTATTTTTGAGTCCTGTATTCTGTTTCATTGATCTCTGTTTCTACCCTTCTACCAATATCACACTGTATAACCCTTAACATTTAGTAGAGTAATTCTTCCCACTTTATTCTTCTTTTCAATATGCTTTTAGCTATACTAGGTCCTGTGCCTTTCCATGTAAAATTTTAAGTGAGTTTATCTATATCTAAAAAAAAAAAAACTGGGGCATTTTGACAGGAATTGTGTTAAACCCGTATATCAAGTTGGAGAATTGCTATCTTTACTATGTTGAGTCTTCTAATCCACAAACATGGTACATCTCTTAATTTATTTAGGTCTTCTTTGATTTCTTTCATCAGCATTTTGTAGCTTTCAGCATACAAGTCTTGCACATGTTTCATTAGATTTAGATCTCAGAATTTCATATATTTTGGATATAATGTAAATGGTATTGTATTTCTAATTTTGGTATCTATGTGTTCATCAGTACTATATAAAAATACAATTAATTTGGCATGCTTATCTTGTATCCTGTGACCATGCTGAACTCACTTATTCTAAGATTTTTTTTGGTAGAGTCCTCAGGATTTTCTAAGTAGACAATTATGTCATCTGTGAATAGATATAGTTTTATGTATTTATTTCTAATCTGCATGCTTTTAATTTCTTTTTCTTACCATATTACAATTTCTAGGACTTCCAGTACTATATTGAATAAGAGTGGTGAGAGGGAACAGCCTTGCTTTGTTTCCAAAGTTAAAGAAGGAAGCCTTCAGTCTTTTACCATTAAGTACATTAAGTATGTTAACTATAGGGTTCTGTTTTTGGTTTTTTGGTTTTGTTTTGCTTGTTTTGTTTTTTCTGGGGGGGGGGGCGTTGTTTTTGTTTTTTGGTAGGAGCTCTTAATCAAGTTTAGGTAATTCTCCTTTATTCCTAATTCACTATTTTTTTAATCATGAATGGAGGTCAGGTATTGTCAAGCTTTTTTCTGTGATAACATGATCATATGATTTTTTCCCTTTAGCTTGTTGATATGGTGAACTAGATGGATTGACTTTTCCAAAGTTGAACCAGCATTATATACCTGGAAAAAAATCCCACTTGGTCATGGTGTATAATTATCTGTATACACTGTTGAATTCTGCCTACTAACATTTTGTTGAAGATTTTTGTGTCTAAGTTCATAAGAGATATTGGTCAGTAGGTTCATATTTTTGTCCTGCCATTGTCTGGTTTTGGTATCTGGATAACATTGGCCTCATAAAATAAGCTGGGAAGTGTAGCCCCCTCTTCTATTTTCTGAAACAACTTGTATAAAACTGGTGTAATTCTTTACATGTTTAGTAGAATTCTCCAGTTAATCTATACGGGCCTGAAGATTTCTTTTACAGAAGCTTTTAAACTATGAATTCAATTTATTTTATGGTTATAAGTCTATTTAAATTATCAATTTCATCTTCATTGAGTTTTGTCAATTTGTGATTTTTGAGAAATTGGTTCATTTGTTCTAAGTCATCAAATTTATGAGTAAAGTTGTCCATAGTATTCCCTGATTATCTTCTTAAGGGCTGCACAATCTGTAACAATTATCCCCTATTTTATTCTTTGTATTTCTGAGCATGTTTTCTTTCTTTTTATTAATGTCAGTCTTGCTAAGCATTTATCAATCTTACTGATTTTCTTAAGAAGCAGGTTTTGTTTCATTTATTTTTCTCTACTATGTTCCTATTTTCAATTCCATTGAAATATGCTCTTTATTATTTGGTTCTTTCATCTTGCTTTAGGTTTACTTTGCTCTTCTTTTTCTAGTTTCTTGAGATAGGAACTTAGGATATTGATTTCAGACTTTTATTCCCTACTAATATGTATTCAATTGTATGACTTTCCACTCATCATTGCTTTAGCTGAATCCCACAAATTTTTTTTTAATTTAATTAATTTATTTATTTATGGCCATGTTGGGTCTTCATTTCTGTGCGAGGGCTTTCTCTAGTTGCGGCAAGTGGGGGCCACTCTTCATCGTGGTGCGCGGGCCTCTCACTAACGCGGCCTCTCTTGTTGCGGAGCACAGGCTCCAGACGCGCAGGCTCAGTAATTGTGGCTCACGGGCCCAGTTGCTCCGCGGCATGTGGGATCCTCCCAGACCAGGGCTCGAACCCATGTCCCCTGCATTAGCAGGCAGACTCTCAACCACTGCGCCACCAGGGAAGCCCCCACAAATTTTAATATGCTGCTTTTTTGTTTATATCCATACCTGTGTATTTTCTTATTTCCTTTTTGACTTCCTTTTTGACCCATGGATTGTTTAGAAGTATGCTGTTTAATTTCCATGTGTTTACAGATTTTCTTGTTGTCATTATGTTATTGCTATTTAATTTGATTTCATTATGGAAAGAAAACATATTCTGTATGACTTCAATTCTGTTAAATTTTTGAGGTTTGTTTTATAGCACAGGACATAGTTTATCTTGGTGAATGTTCCATGGATACTTGAAAAAAATTCTGTACTATACTTTTGTTGGGTGGAGTCTTCATATGCCAATTAGATCCCATTGGTTGACTGTATTAATAAGATATTCTATATCCTTGCTGACTTTTCTGTCTAGTGTTTCTATCAGTTGCTGAGAGGGGGTGTTGAAGTCTCTAGATATAATTGTGTATTTATCTACTTCTCCTTTCAGCTCTATGAGATTTTATTTCCTGTCTATTGAGACTCTGTTTCTTAATATATAAAAATTTAGAATCATTAATCCTTGTGGATTAATCATTTCATCATTATGCAATATCTATCTTTTTGTCTCTAGTAATTTTATTTTCTGTGAAATCTACTTTTTCAGGTATTAATATGGCTATTCCTAATTTTTTATTGTTTGTATGGTGTATCTTTAGGCATCCTTTTACCTTCACCTATTTTGCCTTTAAATCAAAAGTGACTTTCCTGTAAGCAATAATATGTAGGTCATGTTTTTATTATTTTCTCTGTAATTTCTGCCTTTTTATTGGTAGGTTTAAGATATTTATATAAGGTAATTGTTATATGTTAATACTTACATCTGCCATCTTATTATATATTTTCTATTTGGTTCTTCTTTTTATTCTGTTTGTTCTTGCCTGCCTTCTGGCAATTAAACAATTTTGGGAGCCCATCTTGATTTACTTATAGTGTTTGATTATATTTTTGCATAGTTTTTAGAGATGCTGCTCTGTATATTTTACATATAGAAATAGATGATATAGCTATAGATATCAATGATAGATATAGGAATAGAAATAGAAATATAGATATAGATATAGATAAATAGTTGTGCAACTTATAGTCTACTGAGATCAACATCTATGACATCAGATGAAGTGTGGAAACCTCACCTCCATTTAGGTCTCTTTTCCTTCCCCCAGGTTCAAATATAATTGTCTTGAGTATCAGATGATCACATAACTTTTGTTTTAATGATAAATATAATTGATAAAGCTCAGGAGGAAAAAGATAGCCTTATGTTTGTACCCCTATTTCTGCTCTTTCCATTGTTCCTTCTTCCATCCAGATGCTACAAGATTCCTTCTTTTTATCATTTCCTATCTGTAAAATAACTTCCTTTAGGCAATCTTTAAGGGAAAATACTCTAGTAAGAGATCTTTAATTTTCTTTCACCTGAGAATGTTTTTATTTCCCCTTTATTATTTATTCCCCATGAGTACAGATTTGATGGATATAGAATTTGTGGTTAACAGTTCTTTCCTTTTAGCACTTATAGAATATTATGCCACTTCCTTCTCATCTCCATGGTTTCAGATAAGAAATCTGCTGCCAATTGATTTAGGATTCCCTACAGGTAATGCTATTTCTCCCTGGTTTCTTTTAAGTTTTTTTAATTTATCTTTAGTTTTAAAATTTTAATTAAGATATTTCTTGGCATGTGTTTCCTCAGGTTTATCTGTTTGGGGTTCACTCAGCTTATCATATCTGTAGGTTTATGTCTTTCACCAAATTTGGGGAGTTTTAGCCATTATTTCTTTGAATATTCTTTCAGCCCCACTTTTTCTCGCCTCCTTCTGGGACCCTGACAATATGAATGCTGGATCACTTGCTATCATGCCACAGGACCCTGCCTCTGTCCTTTTTTTTTTTTTTCTCAGTCTATTTTCTCTCTGTTGTTTAGAATTGATAAGTTCTATTATTCTGTCTTCAAATTTACTAACTTACCTTCTGTTATCTCCACCCTACTATTAAACCCATCCAGTGAGTTTTTAATTTCTCTTACTGTATTTTTGTTAAGGTTCCATTTCGGTCCTTTTTATAATTTCTATTTCTTTAGTAATATTTTATGCTTCAGGAGAATTTGCAATTGGTTATTAAAGCATTTTTATAATGTTGCATACAATATGTGTCAAATAATGCCAACATCTCATTCATCTTAATGTTGACATCAGTTGATTCTCTTTCCTCATTCAAGTTGTGATTTTCTTGGTCTTTGGTATGACGAATGGATTTTTATTGTATCCTGAACATTCATCTGTTATTTAGGAGACTGCATCCTATTTAAATCTTTTATTTTAGCAGGTAGTCACCTTGTTTAGTTTTAGCATTTGTATTTTGGTTTAATTTTATAGGCTGTGGTTCTATAGCAGTTTAATTTTCAGGACCTTAGTGGTATTATTTTGGTTTTCTTCTGTACATTTAACTTTTCTGGGACTCCCACTGGTCCCTGCTGTTGGTGTCTGAGTATTTCTGGGTGTCTCCCCATGGTGGAGGAGTCCAGTAGGATCCTCCTACCTGTGCTTGTCTGCTCTAATATCTTGATCTGTGGGGACAAAGAGGCTTCCCATACCATGTCACTTGCTGTGATTGGGTCTCTTTTTCTGGTTCTATCCACCTACCCTGATGTCTCTGGGTCAGGGAGGAAAGTATCATCCCAGAAGAGAAAGAAGCTTCCTAGATGAGACCACTTGCTGTAGCTGGGTCTCTCTTACTGGTTCTGCCTACCAGCTTCAGTATCTTTTGGTGGAAAGATAAGTCTTAGAACCAGCAGGGAAGGAGACTCTCCTGGATGCTTTTTCTGGCAGGAGTCCCAGTTGATTCTCCTTTCTGGTGGTGTCATGCTCCCCTAGTGTCATCAGAGGGACTCCCATTGAATCGGGGGTAAATGAGCCTACTTAGGCTGCCTTCACATGCTATATTGGGGGTCTAGAAATGCCAGGTCTGAGCAGGCTTCTTCTTTTGGGTGGAAGGATGCAAGATGTTCTGCTGCTGTACCATTTCTCTCTCCTGAGGTCTCAAGACAACTCGCCTTCTTAGCATCTTTTAGAGTTATGTTTTGATTGTTTCCTGTGCTTTATACTTGTGCTTTGCAGGGAGGAGCAAGGAAAATGGGTCTATACTATTTTGCCCCAACCAGAAGTAATGACACAATTATATTTTGAAAAATTCATCCACAGTGTGGTGCAGGCAAAGGCTGGATATAGCTCTGAATGAGAGCATCTGTTTTCTCAGAGAGGAACTATGACCAGCCAGCTAGCAGGATCCTTCCCAGTTCATATGCTCTCTACTCAATAGAAGGCTACCTTACAGCTCAGCTTCCCCAGGGGAGTGGAGCATCAAGAAACTGCTCACAGAAGTTCCTCCTTACCTCTTTTCTAGAACACATGGTCCATTCTAAATAATCTATGAAAAAATGGAAATCTACTTCCAGTCAACAACAGAGGCTGGGAATTATTTTAAAACCATTTTTTCTCTCTCCTTAATATGACATCATTGACTCAATACATGGATCAAAATGTGAGTCATTATAATAAATGTTAATCCAGATTGAGTTATTATCCAGCCACGTATTATAGTTTTTAATCTTACCCCCCAAAAGACACAATTTTTGCTATTGTTTGTGCTTGCAGCTCTACTCAAATAGGGACTAAATCAATGGATCTAATACTACATCTGATGATTGGTCAACATTTATTTTGATTGATACCAATATGTATGCTTTGCAATAAGCTACTCCAAGTTGTACATGTACTTTTTTTTTAAAGACTTATTATTTATTTATTTATTTTTATTATTTATTTTTGGCTGCATCGGGTCTTAGTTGTAGCATGCGGGCTCTTTGTTGCAGCACGGGCTTCTTTCTAGTTGTGGCGGTGCTCAGGCTTCTCTCTTGTTGTGGTGTGCAAGTTTTCTCTCTCTAGTTGTGGCATGGGCATCAGAGCACATGGGCTCTGTAGTTTGTAGCTCAAGGGCTCTCTAGCTGAGGCGCGCAAGCTCAGTAGTTGTGGCACATGGGTGTAGTTGCCCCACAGCATGCGGGATCTTAGTTCCCTGACCAGGGATTGAACCCGCGTCCTCTGCATTGTAAGGCAGATTCTTTACCACTGGACCACCAGGGAAGACCCATGTACATATTCTTGAAATAGTGAGGGATACTTCCTTACCCTCTATCAACTATGCATGCAAGATAAGTAAATGTGGTAAAGTGAATATGGAAGTCTGTGGTCTATTGGGTCACTGATATATAAATCAGAGTCAGGGCTCTGAATGGTGTCCAGTTGGAGAATACTGATGACAATAGCAGAGGAATTGGTTTTCTGGGGACCAGGAAGAAAAATGCTATAGCCGTAGGGTCTATAATTAATTGTACTGAAAGGCAGCTATGTTATTGTACCCTGGCATGCAGCTGTATATGCTTCCTTTAGGAATCCAAGAAAGAAAGATGACTTCTAGGGCTTTTTTAAAAAAGCAAGTTGGAGGGATAGGCCCTACAGGACTCAGCATATGTTCAGCTCTATGCCCCACATCGTCAACATTAAGTCTCTATCTGTGTCTTAGGCAGCTCTGGCTGCCATAACAAAATACCACAGACAGGGCGGCTTAAACAATAGACATTTATATTCTCACAGTTCTGGAAGCTGGAAGTCTAAAATCAGAGTGCCAGCATGACTGGTTTCTGGTGAAGACTCTCCCTATCTTGTATACAGCCACATTCTCACTGTGTCTTCACATAGCAGAGAGAGATAGAGAGCAAGCTCTTATCTCTCGTGTCTCTTCTTATAAGGGCACTAATCCCATCATGCAGGACCCATCCTCATGACCTCCTCTGAACCTAGTTACAGTCAGCCCTCTGTACTCACAGGTTCCACATCTGCAGATTCAACCAACCACAAATAAAAAATATTTAAAAAAAAAAAAAACTCCAGAAAGTTCCAAAAAGCAAAACTTGAATTTGCACCAGCAACTATTTACATAGCATTGACATTGTATTAGGTATTATAAGTAATCTAGTGATGATTTAAAGTAAACAGGAGGATGTGCATGGGCTATATGCAAATACTATACCATTTTATATAAATGACTTGAGCATCCTTGGATTTTGGCATTTGCAAGGGGTCCTATAACCAATCCCCCATGGATACCAAGGGATGACTGTATCTCAAAGGCTCCATTTCCAAACACCATCACATTGGAGATTATACTTCAACATATGAGTTTTGACGGGACACAATTCAATCCATAGCAATCTGCAAATCTGTGGGTGCCTCCATGGGACATTATAGCAACTGTCATGCCTATGAACAATCCTGAATCATCAACACTAGATGAATTAGTGTTACCAGGCCCACATTTTAGTGTCAGTAAATTATAGTTTATATGTATATATAAACTTATAAATATTATAGTTTTTATGTATATATACATATTTTATTTATAGAAATACATTATAGGAAAACTCTGTACACTAAAAAAAGTAAAGATAAAATATTTGCAATATAAAAAGGAATTTTTACTACCCAGTAAACTCAAAGGATATGTTTTAGTAATGTCAATATATAATAAAGCAATTTTTTCTTTCCCTTTCAACTGGTTTATTTCTCTCTGCCTATAAGCATGTTCTGACATCCCCTTTCCAAATCAAACCCTCTACCAACCCTGATATCAGTTTTAATTATTATTTCTCCATTACTAGGGCTTCTATCTGCAGCAATGGTCTTCTTTCCACCTTCCTCCCATATACCCCGTAACAGGATAAACTGATTCCAAAGTTATAAAACTGATTTTTTTCAGATTTTCATGCACAGACCATTGATCTTTTCTGTGTTAATTTGCTGACAGGTGGGAGCAAATCCAGGCTTAAGCTGCCAAAGCCCTAGAAACATAACCAAAGAGTTGATTATATTTTCTCCCCTTAACTCTCTAATAACCTCCAGACACACACACACACACACACGCACGCACACACACAAACACACAATCTCCAGTCTAAATCTTAGTATGAGCAAACATAGTCAGACTGCCCCTAACATGTTCTGAACTTAGGCAAGAGCACAAATAGATGTCCTGCTTGGATCAAGGTAAACACACATGTGTCTAGCTTGGAAGATGGATATACGGAAGAAGTCTATGTAGGCACTGGATATGAGCTGATGAATTCTGAGGTTGCTGGAGCATGGTTTAGAATGAGGGGCCATGGGTTCAAGATGGACACATACCCTTAGACCCAGAAAATCTTCATATTGAGATGAGGGACACAGTCAGAGAAGAATTAGAGTGGGGACTTCTAAATCAGGGGGACTAGTCCAGGGGCCTATTTGCTTGTGTTAATGGTGGCACTAGCCATGGTTGTCTCTTAGTTACTCTACCTTCTCAATCTAATCCACTAAATGTCTTTGTACATAATATTAACTTTGTTTTGTGATATCATCATCCTTCCTGAAATTTAAGGGCCATTTACTTTTCTTAATCTCCCTTCATTGTACCTTTCATCTCCTTATACCAATGATAGCCTCATTCCCTGGCTGAAGCAGCTAACAGCTTGATATGGAAACTAAATGACTTCATGTAATACTGAACAATGAAGTGCAGAACAAGACCTGTGATACATAATAATACAAAGATATTAAGGAAAATAAGAATAGGCCTATAACTAATAAATAAATTGAATCTATAGTTAACAGCCTTCCAAAATAGAAAGCACCAGGTCCAGATGTGTTCACTGGTAAAATCTACCAAACATTTAAGGAAGAAATTATGCTAATTATCTATAATCTCATTCAGAAATTAGAACAGAAGGAATACTTCTCAACTCATTCAAGAGTTTAACAATTCTATGGCCATCATTACCTTAATACCAAAACCAGACAAAGATAGTACAATAAAAGAAAACTACAGACCAATATATCTCGTGAAAATAGACACAGAAATCCTCAACAAAATATTAGCAAATTTAATCCAATAAGCATAAAAATAATTTCACAGCACAACCAAGTAGGATTTATTCTTGGCAAGCAAGGCTGGCTCAATATGTGAAAATTCATCAATGTAATCCATCACTTCAATAGACAAAAAAAGAAAAATCACATGATCATATCAATAGATACCTAAAAAGCACTGCTAAAGTATAACACCCATTCATGATAAAAACTCTCAGTAAGCTGGGAAAAGAGGGAAACTTTCTCAACTTGATAAAGACTATACAAAAAACCTATAGCTAACTTCATACTTAATGGTGAGAAACTTGAAGCTTCACCACAAAGTTCAGATATAAGGTAAGGATGTCCACTCTCACCATTCCTCTCAGCATCACACTAGAAGTTCTACCTAATGCAATAAGACAAGAAAATAAAATAAAAGGTATACAGACTGGGAAGGAAGACATAAAACTGTCTTTGCAGATGACTTGATCGTCTGTGAAGAAAATTCAAAAGAATCAACAAAAAACTCGCAGGACTGATAGCAGTTACAGCAAGGTTGCAGAATACAAGGTTAATATAAAAAAGTCAACTGCTGTCCTATAAACCAGCAGTGAATAAGTGGAATTTTAAATTTAAATAAACACAATGTCATTTATATTCACATCCCCCAAAATGAACTACTTAGTCATAAATATAACAAATTATATACTAAATCTATATGAAGAAAACTACAAAACTGATGAATAAAATAAAAGAAGAACTACATAAGTGGAGAGATATTCCATGTTCATAGACAGGAAGACTCAATGTTGTCAAGAGGTCAGTTCTTCTCAAATTGATCTATAAATTGAATGCAATCCCAATCAAAATCTCAGCACTTTATTTTATGGATATTGACAAACTGATTCTAAAGTTTATATAGAGAGGCAAAAGACTCAGAGTAGCCAATACAATATTGAAGGAGAAAAACAAAGTTGGAAGACTAACACTACCTGACTTCTATACTTACTATAATGCTACAGTAATCAAGACAGTATGGTATTGGTGAAAGAACAGACAAATAGATTAGTGGAAGAGAAAAGAGGACCCAGAAATAGACCCACATAAATATAGCCAGCTGATGTTAGACAAAGGAGCAAAGGCAATAGAATGGAGCAAAGATAGTCTCTTCAACAAATGATGCTGGGACATACACATGCAAAAAAAAAAAAAAAAATCTTGACACAGACCTCACACTCCTCACAAGAATTAATTCAAAATGGATCACAGACCTAAATGTAAAATGCAAAACTATAAAACTCCTAGAAGATAACATAGGAGGAAACCTAGATGACCTTGGAGATGCCAATGCCTTTTTATACACCACACCAAAGAAGATATAACAGATGGCAAATAAGCATATGAAAAGATGCTCCGCATCATGTGTGTGCTATCAGGGAAATGCAAATCGAAACAATGAGATACCACTACACACCTATTAGAATGGCCAAAATCTGAAACACAGACAACACCAAATGCTGGCAAGGGTATAGAGCAACAGGAACTCTCATACATTGCTAATAGGAATGCAAATTGGTACAGCCATTTTGAAAGATAGCTTGGTGTCTTCTTACAAAACTAAACATACTCTTAGCATGGGATCCAGCAATCAAGCTTTTTGGTATTAACCCAAAGGAGTTGAAAATTTATGTCCTCACAGAAACCTGCACTAGGGTATTTATAGCAGCTGTATTCATAATTGCCAAAACTTGAAAGCAACCAAGATGTCCTTCAGTAGGTAAATGGATAAATAAACTGTGGTACATACAGACCATGAAATACTATTTAGTGCTTAAAAAAAAAAAAAAAAAAGAGCTATGAAGGCATGAAAAGACATGGAGGAAACTTGAATTCACATTACTAAGAAAGAAGCCAATGTGAGAAGGGTATATACTGTATAATTCCAACTATAAGGCATTCCGGAAAAGCCAAAACTATTGAGACAGTAAAAATATCAGTGGTTACCAGGGGTTGGAGGTGGTGGTGAGGTATGAATCTGCAGAGAACAGAGAATTTTTAGGGCAATGAAAATACTTTATAGGATATCATAATGATGGATACATCTCATTATGTATTTGTCCAGACACATAGATTGTACAACACCAAGAGAGATTACAATGCAAATATGGACTTTGAGTGAATATAATGTGTCAATGTAGGTTTGTCAACTGTAACAAATGTACCACTCTGGTGAGGGATGTTGACAATGGGGGAGGCTATACATGTGTGAGGGCAGGGCACATATGAGAAATCTCTGTTTCTTCTCCTCACTTTTGCTGTGACCCAAATACTGCTCTTAAAAAATAAGACTGGGGGCTTCCCTGGTGGCGCAGTGGTTGAGAATCTGCCTGCCAATACAGGGGACACGGGTTCGAGCCCTGGTCTGGGAAGATCCCATATGCCGTGGAGCAACTAAGCCCGTGAGCCACAACTACTGAGACTGCGCGTCTGGAGCCTGGGCTCCGCAACGGGAGAGGCCACGACAGTGAGAGGCCCGCGCACCGCGATGAAGAGTGGCCCCCGCTTGCCGCAACTAGAGAAAGCCCTCGCACAGAAACGAAGACCCAACACAGCCAAAAATAAGTAAATAAATTTTAAAAAAAAAGACTGAATAATAATAATTTTTAAAGATGTCAAATATTATTTAAAATAATAATTTAAAATATTTCAAAGAATCTGGAGAGCACACCCTCTCACGCCTTTGAGGGAATAATGTTGCTGTCTCTACTTTTGTAGCATTCCCTCCTTAACTCCCAAAAGAAATGGACCTCTAAGGAGAGAATACCAGGAGTTCACACGGATAAGCTGGAGGCTGTTATTTCAAAGATGGTCTTGGTTCCTGCCCCTCGAATCACAGACTCCAAGTAACCTTCTGTTTTACCTCTATGAACGTCTCTGATTACAGCAGAAAATTATTGGAATCATAAAATTGTTGGAAAGGGAAAAAAGTAACCATTAGCCACTACTATTTTCTGTTTTATTTTTAAAGTAAGATTATAGCTCATTCTATCAATATCTTAAAAAACAGTGCTACATCAGTATTCAAATAAATAATATGTTTTAGATTATCTAAGAAACACGTTCATGGTACCAACAAACTGATTCTAAAGTTTATGTAGAGAGGCAAAAGACTCAGAATAGCCAACACAATATTAAAGGAGAAGAACAAAAAGCTTTGCATGATGTAGTGGATCCATCAAAGGGAAAGGCAAGTTCAATGGTAGCCCGTGCTACTCTGCATTTGGTGTGGAAGTTCCTCATCACTGATGTGATATGAGGAAACGGTAATAGAACTTGATTTGTGGATCACAGGTTAACTTGGAAATCTATCAATTTACAATGCTATCTGTTAATATGTCAATTCTCAATACTAATCTTATTTATAAAAGGCACACTTTATCCACCCAGGTAGAGAAACAGCTGAAAATTTAACTTGAGACCTAAGCTTGGCACAATACTAGAGAACAGTGAAAACTGAAACTAATGGCCTCATTTTTACCCTCTCTCATGAAAGAAAAGCTACTTTCTCAAACAAATGAGACCAGAAAGTAAGAAATCATGACTTGTTGCTTAATGCTTCTCAGGGGTGTTATTCTAAATTCTGTAGACCTGTCTCTGCAGAAGGAATGCAGAAACTCTTTTGAATTTTCAATCAAATCCTCTGTAGCAATTCTAATGAAGCCCCACTGAGTCCTTAGTCCAAGCCAAGATTTTGAATTTGGATCTGAAAGTAGCTCTAAAATATTTTCTTTACGTTACTTTTTTCTTTGCAGAAGAAGACAGTGTTGAGGTTCCTAATGCAGCAGATGGTTGCTAGAAGATATGAATGTGTTATGAGTAAATCAATTTGTTCTATTATAAAAACTGAATTTAAGGTGTGTTTTCTATATTCTTAAAGAGTATTAATCAATGGAATTCATCTTACAAAAATATGTGATTTAATACAGAAATTCTATTTGTATTTATAACCATGAAGTGATTGAAATCATGGGAAATTAGAGAAAACTGTAAGTTGTATATCATAGGAGTATACAAATAAACCATGGCATGAAAAAATTTAATAGGATGTTAAAAGGAGATTAAAGGAGATTTGCAAATTTCTTTGTCTAGCACTTAAGGGTCTACACATTTTCTTACCCAGCAGCAACCTTTTATGTCATATGGGAACCCTTGCTTTTCCCATTACAAAATAAGCTCATACACATGTCTGTACCTTTGTCAAAGTTGTTTCTGTCTGAGTTTCCACTGTCTACGTATCTGTATTCTACCCTGGAATGAAGTAGTTAAAATGTATTAATTTTAACGGATAAAATATTTAAATTTTAATTACAAAATTTATTTTTAATTAATTTTTTGAAAAATTAAAGATTTTTAGTTCTACAACAAGAAAGTTCAGTTCTGACCTGCCTATTATTCTTAGGTTCCACCCTGATCTACCATCAGTAGGAGTCAGAAAAAAGCAAGGCATGCCTGGTCAGCTGAAGAAGTAAGTCCGCCAAGAACCTGTTTGCAAGAGGGACTGAAGAAACTATTCCTAAAGAAAAAAGACATTTTTAGCAGAAGTTTGTTGAATAGCAGAGTCTTGATGGCTATATGCTAAGAGGCGAGACTAAGTGCTAGTGTTAGTTCTTATCTGAGCTCCCTGTGAACTTACATCTTGGATTTTGAAAATGGGCTGTGACTAAAAGCTGATTCCTTAAAAAAAAATTGTGAGCTATTTGGAATCTTTGAAAAGCATAATACACAGAATGAGAGAAAAAGCAATCTCTCAACTGTGCCAGAGAGCTCTGTCCAGTTTTGGCTCCCTGAGGGCATATTGCACTAGTGGTGAGACAGTAAAAGTGGCAGCAGTGACATTTTTGGGTGGTAGCACACAGTGAACCTGACGCGACAGAGGAAGCACCACCTGGAAGAAACCCTACCAGAGCCTCGAAAATGAGCTAGCTGCAGACTGGCCCACGAATACATATAAGACACTCCCTGGGGACTTGGCAATTCTTGATGGGACTTGTACGGTGTTGGGACCTATATTAACATGTAAGGCAAGAACCAGGGAAACAAGGTGTACGTATTTCCTCATCAGAAAGAGACGGTAACACCTGCTATGCCTAACACAAAAGATTCTTGAGAATAACATGATATATCACATTCGAAAGTCACTTACAATAGAAAACCCCCAAAGCTACACACAGCAGTTATATAGCAAATAGGAAAAAAGAAAGGAAGGAAAGGACAGAGGAGGAAAGAAAGAAGTGAAACAGATATTTATTCAGATGGTTGCTATTAGACTTTCCAGAACGTAGTCAAATTCCCCATGAGGTTTTCCTAGGGATGCTACTGCACACTGGCCATATTTTCTTTAAACTTTTTAAAAATCGGTGTATGTGTGTATCCCTCAATTAGCACCTTAAGTATAATAGTTCTTGACTCAAATCATCTGGACAGTAGAATCTCTCATATCTGGGCAAGTAGTATCTAACTCTCTGTGTTTTTCATTTTAGAGCTTTAATCATTAGCAGTGCCTAGTACAGAGCTATAATCAATTCTCAATCCTTAACTCACACAATCATGGGATGAAGGCCATGGGATAGACAGCAAAAAGACTACTGAAGTTGGAATGAGAAAAATCAATTTTCAAATCTCAGTGTTGACATTTAGTAAATATGTAACTTTGGCCAGGCAACTTAACTTCTCTGAGCCATTTCTTATCTGAAAATAAGGAACACGTACTGAACTGAAATTTTTCGCTGATTAAATACCTATTAAAAGGATGCATTATACATAAAAAATAATGTGTTAGGTAAATTTGAATTTAACAAATTGTTAACTGCTATTCTTTAACTAGTAGGTAAATCAAATACGTTCCAAAAGACAAAGATAATACTATCAGAATATGGCACATCCCCAATTGAAAATTTACCCTGCAATAATGTATTTTAAAATGGATCTCTGCAAACACAGTGAAAGCAGGGCCTGCCTACACATGATACATGAATATGTCTCATTCATGAATTGTTTGATGTGTATGAGTTTTGTGTCCTCAAATAAATCATGAGCTTACTGTGGGCAGCAGTCATATCTTATACTTTCACGTATCATTTGATAAATAGCATAGTACTGGGAACAGAAGATTTTCAATATTGTAAATTGATTTGTTGATGGATACAAAACAGCCATCTAGTAATAGACAAATTGGAACTCACAAGCACTAAACTCTGTAATTAGAAGAACATTTAGCTTATATTTAATTTTCTTAATTTTCTTTATTACATTGTCATTTGTCCTTTTCTCCTTTAATGTGAACATAGACTAAAAATTAAACCAGGGTTACCATGTGATAAAATAATGATCAATGACATACGTCTCTCTAAGTAGAGGGAAAATGATATAGTCTCATATCTATTTAAAAGGGAAAAAGTTCAAAACAGTCACAATATGTATATCTGTGTCTGTCTGTCTGTGTATATATATAATTTTCTATTTAATCCTAAATAGCATGTCTCTTTAAGACTAAAACTTAGAAAAGTTTAGCTTTCTGTGTTCTCCAGGATTAAAGACCATTTCAAAGATGATCTCTCTAAAGATCAGAATTAGGGTTAGTGTTTGGGTTGGGGAATGGGTCAGGCTGAAATGTGAATTTCCTCTGTCTACACTTAACAGTGATACTTTGTTTCCCAACTTATCACATTCTAGCTCCTCTAGTGTTATATATTTCTCCAAGAAAAAAGAATACAATCTCTTCCTGTAGTGAAACATGCCCAAGTCCCTCTCTAAAAGAGTCCCTTACTAATCAAAATAAAAAGGTTTTTTTCATCATTGATCTAAAATCCACCTCAGGCATTTAATTTGAACATGGCACAACCATATCCCTTTAACTATTGTTTAACTGTTAAATTCTTGACTCAAGAACAATCAGACTAAAATCTCCTCCTGCTTTAGACAGCTTTTGCTTCCATTCCTCACCCTCCCTAACCAGATATATTTATTTACACTATTGCTTTCTCCCCAAATAAGTAGGTCATTTCTCTGAGCCCTATAATCATTGTGTTCATCTGCCTATCTGGGTCTTCTCCAGATGTTCCTTCAAACTGATCTTCTTCTTTTCAACTTTCTAAATTACATATTTTCTTAAAAATTTAAATGCAAATTATGATGCAGGCTATGCTCTTATCTCATTCCAACAGAAACTGCCCAGACGACAGTGCCTGTTATAGGGAGAGCCCTAGGGAGAGTGCGAATTTGATGTACCATGGCTCCTGACCCACGGGTTGGCTAGTGGCCTATGACATGACCTGATGTGCAAATAAATGGGGATAATCAGAAGTTCATTCTCCGGAATTTGAATTAAAAAACAGAAGTAGGTGGCTCATAGAAGCAGGAAATTAAAGAATGTAAATCTCAGAAGCAAAAGACTGAGGCTTTTACAGGCAAAAAGTTATTAAGAAAATATAAGCAAGGAGAAGCTCAGCTGCAAAGAACAAACAAAACAAAACTCAAACAAACGGGGAGAAGGAATAGTCTGGTGGAAATATACTCAAGTGTAGGGGCACTAAAAGGAACAGAGCGATATGAATGTAGAGCACTAGAGTTAACAGCCAAGAAAGGCTTCTAATAAGACTCCTAGCTCTGTGTGTTCTGGCTCTGGATTTGTGCTTCCCTTGAGGCCTTGCACATGTATGTGAATAAGTACTGCTCACCAACCTTTAATTCATTACCTTATCTTTACCTCCAGATTATAAGCATCTTGAGCTCTAAGGCCCTGTCTTAACTCTCTCTCTCTTCTCTTTCATCCAAACACCTAGCACTAAACAATATTTGACACTTAGTAAATGATCACTGACTGATTCAAAACAACTTGGAGACTCTATAAATTAATCTTTATCCAGAAATACACAAGGTAATGATTCCAAGTCTTGTTATTTCACTTTATAAAGTGACAAGGAGTGCAATTTAACTTCTAACAGGTTTATTTCCTCCTTTTTGTCATTATCATTAAGGCTTGACAATAATAACTCCAAGCATAGTTGGAGCCAAGTAACAGAAGAGTTTAATCCATGGGTATTTGAGTTTGATAAATGGCAAGAACCTGTCAAAACTTGTTTATACGAAGAAAAAAAATGCTATCCCTCAGATGTGAGAAGCAGGAGAAGAAAATGATACTCTTCACTTATTGTCTCTTCTCACCATTTACTCTTTCAAATGAAAGAATGATAAATACAAGGTCAGATTTTTTAAATGAAAAAACATTATAATAATTAATATAAAATCAGTCAAATGTGCTGGTTACAGGAAAATTTCAGAATAATTTCTTGGTGGTTCGAACTCTGTAGAGATGGATAAAAACAGAGGTAGTAATCCTCTTGAAATTTGAAGATGGTTATTAAGTTACCATTCAGCCTCCTCTTCTTTCAACTAAATATCACTAGCTTCTTTAGAATCTAGACAGGTCACATTTTTCATCCCTGTAATTACTGTGGTCGGTCTTTTCTGAACCAACCAATTTCTCCACATCCTTCTCAGGTAATTTTCATGACTTTACAACGGCTTATGTTTAATAGCAGAGCGAGCCAAAAGAATCAAAGATTTATTTGGCTCTTGTTGGCTTGTATTACAACAGTGACAGAATGTTCTGGCTTACAGACAAGGAGGAAGCAATAAATATAGCATGTCTGACCTTCAGGAAAGTTTTTGACACTATTAGGAATACCATTTTATTCAGCAAGCCAGAAAGCTAACCATTTTCATTTCATAATGGATGGGGACATGAGGCCTCAACCTTTCACTTCTAATTCTTGTAATCCTGAACCAAATAGAGTGGTCCCTGGTACCTATTTCTAAATCTTTGGGGAGAGTCTGACTGATGTCCTTTTTGGTGTTCTCTTGAAGTACAACCTCTTAGGCCCTGGGCTCTTCTCACTTATCTGTGGATGAACCAGATGCACTTCTCCATATTGAACTTTTCTGCTACTCTTCCTTATACTAAAATAATTCTTTTATAGGTTTCACATAAATTTTACCTACAGGAATGGGGGTTGGGAGGGAAGATGGAGAAGTAGAGAATAAAACAAATGGGGAAATTTCAAAACCACAAAGATAAGTTCTTGGTATCCCTGGAAGTTAACTCAACAACTTAAAATCTGAATTTGATTATCATAAATTTCAGTCATTATCTTGACCTGCACCTAAAACAGTCCCTTTGGGTGTCATTGACATTCACATGTTTCTACTAAGAAGCAACATAGGTGAGGTATTGAATAACAACTTAGCACACCAAGGTTAATGTTGATTTTGGATTTGTGAACATTGGGCAAGATATTCAATTTTCTAGGCTTCATTCTTTCATTCAAACAACATATACTGAATACCCAGTATACCACATAGCTTCCTAAGACCTCGACCTCCTATACTTTACAAAACAAAGAAATTGATTTAATGACTCCAAAATGCCTTCCACCTTTAGAAGTGTATTCTTTCTTGTATTATTGATATCTGAGGCCAAAGAAGTTGTGCTTGGTTACACCTTGACATCTTTATTTCTTTTCTGAGTATTTTTTTCTCTACTCCCACTCTGAGGTGTTTCACTTTGCAATAATCACAAATTTTCAACTGAACCCAGTATGTATGAATGCATAGCTAATTAAATGGTTCTCTTAAAGTAAAAACCCAGATTATACATCCTATAGCATAATCCATTCTAACTTGCCTAAGTATTGCTCTGTAGAGTGGAAAAAGTTACACTTTCACATTCTCAATATCTACTGATCAAAGATCTTGCCTGAAAGCTTTGTCAGGGCAAGAGTTGGGTCTTAACACCTCTTTATAGCTCCTTCTATGATCAGCAGTGTCCATGGTACCTTGGCCTTACTCACTAATTTAGGAGAGGGCAGGATTTGAACCCAGGCTGCTGGGTCCACAGTTCATGCCTCAACCACTGCCCCTAGGATGGAGTTAGGCCAGGTTTTCACTAGCCAGTTTAGACAATAAATGTCTCATTTATAGATACAGTAATGCCCTTTGCTCTATTGTATGCTGATTAATAAAATGAAACTTCTTGAAAATTAATGGACTATGGACATGTGTGCAATTCTGGAATTGATAGCATAAATAATTAGGATCAAAAGTGTAACTTTTAACTCACAAAAGTACTAGTACAATGACAGATTATCTAGCAAATTGAGACTACAGACTACTGTCGTCTCACTTGTCTTAGCCTCCTAATGATAAATTTAGTACCATGCAAGAAAGATATATTATACCCTATTGATGCAATAATACTTCACATAAATTTGATTTGCATGATGCCAATACTGTAAGTAAAGCAAAATAAGGCAAATATATTGTTTCATTTTTTAAAAAGTGATGAATAGCACTTTCTAGACTTATGTAAGCTTCCTGCATTTTATAACTTTTATAACAGGATGAATTAGCATGATATGGTGAAACATGATGGCAGATGCCAGAGAAAATTAAGACTTTATGGGCATAGAACTAAGAGGACTCCACATGTAGCATGGAAATAAGACAAATCACTGATTTTCAAATAGATTACTAATCTGATTCTCTGTTCATATCTACTCTGTGTGTTTATCCTGACCTGAGACTCTTTTGGAGTTCCAGTTTGGGCTTTCACCAAAAGCAAGACTGCTAATAATTCTGAACCCTGTCATATTTTATTTTATTTTAGTTCAGTGAGGCAGGCAAATGGTCATAAAGGGTTGAAATAAGAGGATCACAGTAACTCAGTGATTTGCTGTAAATAGGCTACCTAATTCAAAGGCCCAAAATTGAAAAGTCAAACCTAAATGTGTGTGTGTGTGCGTGTGTGTGTGTGTATGTGTGGAGAGAGAGAGAGAGAGAGAAAGAGAAAGGAACAGGAACAGGGAAGTAGGGGAAGGCGAGGAGGAAGGGGAAAGGGAGAGCTGGGAAAGATGAAAGTGGAGAGTATGCTTCAAACAACTAGATTTGGTCTAGAGGCGAATTTGTGAAAGTACAATTACAGAAATGAGACAATGACTGCAATTATAAGCCTCATTGTTATCTTTAACATTTAAGCAATTGTTCAAAGACACAAAAAGTACTTTAGGCTGTATGCGCTAGAAAAACATGCAAAAATTATTAAATTCAGAATTTGTGCATATGTGGAAATATAGACATATAATAACAATTTATATGTCAGAAAATATAGAGCAGACATGGATTCTACAGAACATGAAAATATAGTGAAAAATAGATATGGAAACCAGTGATTGAATAACATGACTTTATAAACCAAACAAAACACTCACTCTCTCTCATACATATATTTAACCAGTGCTCTCATCATCACTAAATTATGCTAGTATCACAATAAATAAGCTCAGCAGTTATTTTAAACAAAGAAGCAATACAATTTAATTTATTCTAGCCCAGAAAATTATGACACTTATTAGAGGTATGAATTTGAATATAGGACTTCACCACCCTAAGCCTCCATAAAGAAGACTGTATATGTGATGTTCTCTGCAGAATTCTAGCACAAATTGAGGGTCCAACAAATTTTACTTATATTTGCTTGGAGCACGGCCTGATATGTTTTGTGTAGTTACACAATGCTTTATATTTATACACATAAACTCTCATTGCCTAATCCTCACTTGTCAATCATAGGCTTATTTTAAAGACTTTTCCATCCATGAAAAAGATAGACTCACTTCATATAATTCAATATGTATCTCTCTATAGATTGTATTTAACAGTAAGGAAAGTCCCTGAACACCAAAACATGGTATAGTTGATTCACATTATTTGCAAATTCCATATTTTTTAGTTGGTTGACTTGCTAAAATTTATTCCTGGATACGCAAAGCAGTGAAAATTTTGGGCAACCTGACATGCACATCCCACTAAAGGCAACCTCTGCCTTATTATTACAGGTCTTGCAGAGTGTCCTTTTGAAGGTTTATTTTACCATGTTTTTCACATTTTTATGCTTTTTGTAGGTGATTTTGCTGTTTATAATGGCCCCCAAGTGTAGTGCTGAAGTGCTGTCTAGTGTTTCTAAGTGCAAGAAGGCTGTGATTTGCCTTATGGAAAAAGCACCTGTGTTGGGTAAGCTTCATTCAAGCATGAGTTATAGCATTATTGGCCCTGAAATCAATCTTAATGAATCAACAGTATATATTAAATAAGGAGTTTTTAAGCAGAAAAAGCACATAAAACAAGGTTATATATTGATGTTGTGATGAAAATGTTGTGAACAAAGGCTCCCAGGAACCTAATCCTGCATTTCCTGTGAGCAATTGTTCAGTATCTCCTAATTCAATATTTGTGCTAACTTTACAGAACGTTTAACTATCATAAATAATGAGAACTGACTGGATTTAATTTTTAGAAAGGCACAGTTTATCTGTGGTGATATATTGTAAGGCAATATAAATAAGAGCATCAGAAAGATTGATTGATAGATATAGTTGCAAAATAATACACATCAATTATCCAAAGCTCAGATTTCTCGTACAGTTACCTGGACCATGACCTTCACACTGAAAATGAGAAAAGGCCTCTAAGTAGCAGAGTTTTGTTGACCCCCTGCTTCTCCCAGCCTGTGGCCACTTATTATCACTCTGGTCTCTCCCTCCCCTATATTCGTGGTTACTAGTATCTTACTAGGACATTAGAATTATGGCTATTGAGAATTGAAGGGTTAGGGGTAGTGACTTGAAAGTCACAGAAAATCAAGAATTGGCTCAATGTAATGGTGTGTTAGCTCTGTAAGGAGAGGTGGAAAACCAATTGGAGTGAATTTGTGGTGTCTGAGCCTGGGAAACTTGGTGGTTAGAGATGTGGTTAGACATGAAGTTCATAAAAATAGGTGTAACTTTCCCATTAGAGCCAATTTATGCATCAACAGGGAACAAGGTAAAAATCAGAATTGCAGTCATTACCTTAATAAAAGTAGTTTTCTCTCTTTTGAAATGCATACCTCCCCCAATCTGAGGATAGTTTCCATTTATTCACTAAACATTTAAGTACTTACTCTGTGTAAGCATTAGATGTTGGAGGTAAAACATGGCAAGATACTATTGTCGTTCACTTGGAACCCACAGCCCAGTGAGAAAGACAATTATAACATCATCTCACATGTTCATGGGTGCAAGTTTGAACAATAGGTGATTTTTTTTTTCCAGCTACAGCAGGAAATAGTGAGAGTATGTTCTGATAGTAGAAACTGATAAATGGATCCTTGAGCATGCAAGTCAACTTATAATTTAAGATGGCAATGTTGATTCTGAAACTTCAGATTCCCGAGTTCTCAAGCGTGATTAAATTCGCTGGGGACCTTGTTAAGATGCAGATTCTGAGGCAGCAGCTCTGGCGTAGGGTCTGAGACTTATACATTTGCAGCAAGCTCCCAGGTGCTGTAGACGCCGCTTATCCACAGACCACACTTTGAGTAGCAAAGCCTTACAGTACAAAACTTTCACCTGGTGACCTTGGGAAAAACTATTGGTTCTTAAGCCCTACACCTAGATATTCTGAGACAACAGTCCCAGCATGGTCCAGTAATGCAAGTGATTTCAATGCAGATGGTATTCAGACGACACTTACATAAAGCACTGATTTATGAGTTTATAAAGATTTCTTCATTAGCAGTCTCCAAGATTAACACATGTTTTCTAATTCCTGCCATCTGGACATTGCTTTTAACACACCTTGTAATTTTAGGAAGACTCAAAATCAGGCTGAAAAATAACACATTGTGCTCAAAGTTAAAATGGAATTCAGAAGACACAGCCACATTTACTTGTTTGGAAAAAATATTGTCAGAATTTATTATTAACGTCTCAGGTGTTCTACTAGGGACTAGGGTTACAGGATTGTGAAAAATCCATACCCTTTTAAATATGCCTGTTTCAACTGAGCAAATATGGACTGAATGCTGAGTGAGACCCTCAGGCTTGCAGGAAGTAGGCTCATTTGTTTAGAAACTATTACATAAACAAGTGGAATTTCCTTTTGGGTCTCCTATGATTACTTCCAAAATTATTTTGAAATTTAAAAAATATGTTTGTCATATATAACCCATTTTGCCCATTTGAACTGTAATCACTCAGTTCACAAAGTACAAAGCATGTGCCCACCAAACCTTGGTTTTATTTAAAAGAACTGAATTTCTAAATTTCAAATGCTCATTATACTGAATTGCTTATCAAAGATAATAAATTAGTGATTCAAGCTTTATACTGTAACGTAAGTCTTGTTTTTAAATACATGGTCTTTTTTACTCCTGATATTCAAATTTCTACAATAGCGCTGATATTTTCTTCTCTATGTTAATAGAAGAATTAACAATTTAGTCCCTTCCCCTCCCTGATTTTATTTCTAAATCACCTCTATTAGAACAGAGAAGACAATATTTAAGATTGCTTTATCTTTAATAATGTTGCTATGCCCAAACAATGTTTCTTTTTGTCAGATGGCCATGTCAAATAATGGAAACAGAAAATGATCCCAATAAAAATCATTTTAGTTGCAAATAAAGAACCTAGTTTCTCCTGGGCAAAGTCTATGATCTGTAACATTGTTGGCTCAAGAAAGACAAAGACTGTTTTGCTTTCATTTATGTTTCAGCATGATTGGTTAACCTTAAAAATACCAAATAAATGCCACAGAAAAGAGCACAACCTAAAATTCTTAGAGAAAAAATAACTTCAGGTATATTTCTGTAGTTAAAAAAAGAAAGGAAGATTGGATGTTTTGGATGATAAGGCACTGTAGAGATGCTGAACTGATGAGAATGTGAAAGCAAAGGAAGTGTAGAAAGAAAGGTGCAGCCACACTAAGAAGTATGATTTATAGATGCTGCCAGAGCAGCAAATCAGCATTGCCTTTACCCTGATGTCTGCTGTATAGGTCTGGAAATTCCCCCTGTTCCAGTTCTGATCTCAAAAGGGTTTTCCAGATAGGTCTAGAGAATAAAGTTTTCTCTTTAATGCATTGTTAGATATGGTACAATTTGATTTTTGTTCAAACTGATAGAGTAGCTAGCTAGTCAATTCAAACTGATAGATTCCTAAGCCAGAAAACTGTACTTCTATGATGAGGTTGGAGGGGCATGATGTTTGTTCTCATTCTAGCTTATCTGGGTGGCAGCCAATAATTATTTCCATCTTAGGTAACGCAGGACCTGTATACCCACTTCCATCCCATCCAAAAAAAATTAAAGTTGTATTTACATCACTTAGTTTTTAGTGATCAGTGGGAGGAGGTGTCATTTTAATCCTAAAGCCAACAAAACAGTGGCTAAATCAATGCATACATAAAACCCTAAAAAAGGAATGGAGAATAATGTTTTAAATGATGGCCATAGTTTCCATGTAGATATGCCAAACTATCAATTTGAATCTTCAAAATCTGTTGCAAATTATAGTCAGAATAATTCTGTCCTCCACTACAACCCCCTCCAATTTGTAGTAACAGTCCGTTAATACCTCTGATATTTTTACTATTGTGTCCAATGCATATTATGATGAATAATAGCTATTAAAATCCCTGAGCCTTATTAAACTTTGAGTAGTTTGTTTTTAATATGAAAAAAATTATAGAACATTACTTCCCCATATCTGAAGGGGAAAAAAGGAAATAAAAATCTTACATTTTAACATTGAAATATGTTTAAAAGTAAAATTTGAAATACAGTAATATAATTATACTGACATCTTTTGTGAGTGATAACACATGATAACACATAATTGAATGGCTCCTGTACCAGAAGAATTACCACTATGGAAAAAGACAAAGAGCCTAATTTATTCTGACTAATCAGGATTGATGTTAATTAAAGAAGAGTGCAAGATAATGACTTCTTATTACCACCTGATAGATGGAAATAGATTGTTCTTCTTCTAGGTGAAATAGCAATTAAGTAACCTTTTAAAAAGGATTTATTTTCAGAAGACTTTCTTCTATAATTGGTGAAGTATTCGTAAAAAGATCTTCACATGAAATCATCTAAAAAAATGGATTTCATCAAAGGCTGTTTATTCTATAGTATTTATCATATTTTGTTGGATATGTACAAGATAAAGAGTAGTTGAAAAGGTGGTAATCAGGACAATATTGACTTGCATTATTCTATGGAATGTTTCACATTAAAGAACATAGTCTAGCAAAGTGATTAAAGCTCAAGTACAAATCCCAGTTCCTTCATCAACCAGCTCTGTGACCTGCACCAAGTGTTTTGACCTCTCTAACACTTAATTTTCTCATCTGTAAAATTTGAAAAATAATAGATCTTGCTTCATAAGCCTGTTGTATTAAATAAAATTATCTATGTATTATCCATTGCACAGAGATGGGTATTCCATAGATGTCCTGGTACATTAAAAGAGTTAAATAAATATTGGATATTGCATTAGTTTTTTATTGCTGTATAATAAATCACCACAAACTTAGTGGCTTAATGCAAATTTATTATCTCACGGGTTCCATGCAGCAGCAGTCTGGACTCAGGTGAAAGGGGTCCCCTGCTCAGGGTCTCCCCAGAGGAAGTCAAGGTATTAGCTAGGGCTGCAATCTCATCTGGGGCTCAGGATCTTCCAGGCTCACCTGCTGTTAGTGGAATTCAGTTCCTGCGGTTGGGAGACTGAGGCTTTCTGCAATCAGAGGCTGCTCTCATTTCCTGTCACATAGCGCTTCCATGATTTGTTTCTGATTTTTAGAGGGATTTTTTTTTTCTTTATCTAATTTTTTAGATTAGGCTGATTTGGCTGATTTGTTTCTTCAGAGCAAACGAGTGCAGCTGCTACTGCTTCTCTCTCCCTGACTTCTTTGAACATCTCTGACTTCTAAATCCTTTTTAAAAGAGCTCAACTCATTAGGTCAGGCCCTACCATGATAATCTCCTTTTGATTAACTTGGAGCCAGCCAATTAGGGACCTTACTTACAACTGCTAAATACTTTCCCTTTTGCCAGGCACAGTAACCTAATTATGGGAACAATGTCCCATTATATTCTCAGTTCTCACCTGCATTCAAGGGGCTGAGATTCCAAGTGTTTTGACCTAACAATTTTATCATCTGTAAAATTTTTTTTAAAATTTACAGATTTTAAAAATTGGGGAGTCCAATTACAATTACAATCCTACCAGGGAATCCCCTACAGTTGGCCTTCTATCCATGGGTTCCACCTCCCCAAATTCAACCAACCTCAGATGGAATAGTACTATTAGAACCTACAGAGGGCCGACTGTATTCATTGTACTTCATCATTTTATATATGGGACTTGAGCATCTGTGGATAGAGAGGACTCTAGTCTCATCACACATTGTTTCACTGGTTCTTCCCTTGGGCTCTACTTCCTTAAGGGACTTTGTCCTGGGAAAGACGACAGAACATTCTATCGGATGGCATCATAACCAAGCTTGGGACTGTCATAATTGCTGTTCCCAATACCTGCCAGGTAGAGGTAGGAGTAGAATAGGAAACACTAGGAAAAAATTAGATTAAAAAAAAAAAACCCTCTAAAAATCAGGTATCTCATCATGTTGAAAAAATATACTGATGAAAATTATGAATGCATTTCTATTGCTGTGCAGAATAATGCCCTCCTCCCAAAGATGCCCATGCCATAATCCCTGGAACCTTTGACTATGTTACTGTTCATGGCAAATGGGACTTTACAGATGCAATTAAGGCAAAGGACCATGAGATGGGGATATTATTCTGCACTATCAGGGTGGTAATCAATCTGATCACATGGGTCATTGAAAACAGGAATCTTTTTGGCTGGGGTTAGAGAAAGAGACATGATAAAGAAGAGTCAGAGGGATAAAACGCCTTGGCTTTGAACCTGAAGGAAGGGGGGGAGGGCACCAGCCAAAGAATGTGTGTGGCCTCTAAAAGCTGGAAAAGGCAAGCAAACCAATTCTCTCTTAGACCCTCCAGAGAAAAACTCAGCCCTGTGAACACGGATTTTAGCCCAGTAAGACCTGTATCAGACTTCTAACCTATAAAATTGTAGGATAATAAATTTGTGCTGTTTTAGGCACTCATTTTGTGGTAATTGATTATAAGAACAATAAAAAATTACTATAATTACTAATGAAAATTTTGCAAACACTGTTCAGCTATAGCGAAAAACATTTATTTCAGCAGAGAGTCAAAAGAGAATGTGGAAAACAAGGAACTAAGAAAGCAAGCTAATTTTTGCTCCCATCCGTCCTCCTGTCCCAGCCAATGTCTATTACAACACCTCCATTAGGTTAATTGCCCCCTCAGGACACTTAGAACATACAGACAACAGGTGAGGTGTTACGGCAGGGAATGCCTAGGCTAAGAAATCCAATAAATCTGTGTTTGAATTCCTATTTTGTCACTTATAAGATTTATGACACTGTGATAAGTATTTAAAGAGTTAGACCCTCAGTTTCTTTATCTCTATGATTGAAGATAATTATGTCCAAAGAGTTGTCAAAATAATCTCATGAGTGAGTATTTAAATAATGGTCAATATATAGTGTCTCTTGAGTGAATTTCAGCTATTTATTATCACTGGCAATTTGTCTGGTGAGTTACATAAACCAAAAAGAAGTTAGATGCCCAAAGTTCTCATCAAGAAAACCACAGGATAAGGAATCAACTTCAAGGCCTCTAACCTCCATTTTTTTCACTATTGTCTACAGCCAACACTGGTCGAAATGGCTTATTATATGAGAGAGTTCCTCAAATCACCATTTTAAACGTAAAGATACACATAACATTTTGGACACATTTTCATGCTTATATTAAGGAAAGATTTTAATAACACTCATAGAATCTGGATCCCAGAGGACTATGGAGAATAATGTGCAAAATACTCTGTTCATTCCTTCTGCCAAATATATAAATCACCAAATACATATGATGAACGTTATTAAGTCCATCTGAATGACTAACTCTTAAACTGTGTATTGTATCTGAAGTGTCCCAGGTTGGGTTCCCTAGAAGCACAGCATAAAATGGAGGTTCTTGCGAAAGTGATTTATTGGAGTTGCGTTCTCAGGAGAAGTGGAACGAGGCAAGCAGAATAGTGCAAGAGAAAAAGCTAAGCATAGACGCGGTCTGTCCTAGAGACAAATAACAGCCCAGTCCTGTGAGGACTTAGAGGGCATGAACTGCACCACAGAGTTGGGCTCAACTTGAGGCACAGGAGCCATCTGTATACTCCTGTGTCAGTCAAAAGAGGGCATGTGTAAGCTATTAAAAAGTCAACAGGTATAGTAGCTAGAGGTGATGCCCACTGTAGAGAATGATCCCAAAAGTCTGGATCAGAACTAGATCTTAAATTACAACATTAAACTACAAATCTCTAGAGCATAATATTAGTTTTAAATCATACTTTCCCTAGAAGAATACAAATGCATCCGTCTTGCAAATAAGCCGCTTTGAAGTCTGGGCTGGGGGTAGACCTTTGAAGAAGGACAACCTTAGAACAAACTAATAAACAATCTAGTAAAATATGCATCACTAATATGACATAAACACTGTATTACTAATTACAATATTGGTTACACGTTCCTCTAGGATATGTCAGTACTTTCAAGTAACATAAATCATTACACTCTGGCCAATGTGGGGTTGATTTTATTTTTTTTTATTTTTTACTTTTTTTAATAGACTTTTATTGGAGTATAATTGTTTCACAATACTGTGTTAGTTTCTGTAGCACAACAAAGCGAATCAGCCATATGCATACACATGTCCCCATATCCCCTCCCTCTTGCCGTCTCCCTCCCATCCTCCCTATCCCACCGCTCTAGGTCATCGCAAAGCACCGAGCTGATCTCCCTGCGCTATGCTGCTGCTTCCCACCGGCCAACTATTTTACATTCGGTAGTGTATATATGTCGATGCTACTCTCACTTCGCCCCAGCTTCGGCCTCCCACCCCATGTCCTCACCTTTTAACACAACACTGTAAATCAACTCTGATACTTCAATTAAATAAATAAAGAAATAAAATTGCCTTTAGCAAATATGTATACAAAGAGACTTCTGGACCTATTATGCATTACTTTTAATCACTGTCCTGCTGGATACATGTATCCAATAATGAACCAGGTTTCCCACACAAAACCTGAGAAGTAGCCCTTCAACACCACATCTGATTATTCAGCAATATAAAAACCAAAATAAACGTAGTAATGAATGTCAGTATGACTCAAATACCTCCTTCTTGATAAAGAAGGTTAAAAGAAAGAAGAGACCCTAACCAGTGCAGATATCATTATAGCTTGTTTTGTAAGGGGTAATGATCCTCTATTTGATATATGGATTAATTTGTTTCAAACAAACTGTCACCATCCACTGTTCTTGTTTTTCTACCTTAAGAATCTTCTTCCAGATTCTCATCAACCTTTAGGTTGATAAGAATAAGATGAACTTTATTTCTTCTATAGACAGGCCTTAAAATGATCTTTTACTAAATATTCTTTTGTTTTCTATTGGCTCAAAGAGTGAAATTTTCTAAGTAAATTTTCCCGTTAGTTAACCTCATCTATGGAGAATTACAGATATATAATTGAAATAGGTGATCTTCACTTTATTTTTAAAACCCTTGTTCTTTTTAACAGGATAGTATTGATAAAAGTAGACTCAGAAATGAGTCAATTATAAAACAAATAATAATTTATTCATATTATCATTCATATTATCACTGATAATAAATTACTCATATTATCACTGATCAAAAATGAAAATAACTTCATTTTTACTTATGAATTCATAAGCCGCAAACATTAATTTGCTGACATACACATTAATGCAAATCTCAGCATGCTGAATAATCTATTTCCAGACAGGAACATGTGGCAAATAAGCAGTACATTTCCTACAACACAACTAGACTCTAAAATCAACCTCTGAAACTACATAGAGGGAGTTGTTTAATAACATCTATTGAGCAAGACCTGTCCTGGGAGTCTTCCGAGTGAATCATCTCATCCCATATTCTTTGTCAAAACCTTAAATGAATTAAGTGTTTGGCTCACTGATAAGTAGGACACACCGAAATAATTGAATGTGGTAATCAAAAATTTGTTAAACCTGTCACTGTACATCATTATCTGCTTCAAATCCAACACAGCACAATTAGCTTACAATAGTTACAGCTGAATCAAATCCATGTTAAGGTTGAGTGAATAATGCATACTCTTCAGTAAATTAAATTAGACTCCAAGTAGATGAACAGAATAAAGGATGCATGTGTGACTGGTATAAATAAGGTAAAACGTTGGATTTATAGAGTGCTAAACCTACTTCCTGAAGCAATGTGGGCTAAATAGCCTTCATTACTGTCTCTTAACTAGCAGACATGTCATAGGTAGACCAAGGCCAGAGCCTAAAAATAAAAATCTACTTAATTCTGGACCCTGGCTTACGATTGACATGTTAAAAGCAAGTAGTCAAATGTGTAACCATCAATAGATACTAGACATTATATTCTTCTCATTGCTGAAGAAGTACCAAAACTTACAAGAGAGGAAGACTAACAAACCCCGTTGTACCTTAAATTGTAGAGAAGAAGGCTTTGGGGGAAGAATATCCCATCACTCTCTCTTAGTGTGATTAGTATTTTTAGTAAAAACTTATGGTTACACCCGCAGCAAAAATTTTACTACAGAGTTTAGGCAATGGTAGAAAATGATTTGAAATAATTGGTAGGGAGATGTTTATTTGCTAGGAAATTAAAATTATATGGGTGTGTTCATACTCATAAAAGGGTTTAGGTGAAAATATGTGTTTTAGGGGATGATTGGAATTGGCATAAATATTAAATTAAACTCAACAAATAGGCATTTGTGTTACTGATTTGTTTGGGAAGCTCAGAAATAAACACAAGACACTTGTGTAAATGCCAGCTATAACTCAGTTACAACACTCCACAAGTCTGAAAATTTAATATCTTTTGATTCAGGGGTTATGTAAATTTTAAATTATAGCCATGGAATGTACAAACTTAGACTGTTTGGGACTAGAAATCTGATTAATTTGAAACTAAAGGTAAATCTTATAGTGGACTGGAATATTCATATTTCCTACCAAGTTTACCTCCTCAGTATCACCATACCTGAAAAATCAGGTTAATAGTTACAATGTTTTCTGGTCAATATGTCATGAGAGAAAAAGATGCTTGCAGTCCTAATGAATACTTAATTTGAGTTAAGTTAAAATAGATGGGTAATTTTGAGTTTCTAGAGACCAGACTGCTTACCTCTTTTTATATATTTTAGATAATATATTAATGTTTGGTAAAATATTAACAAGTTTTTATTCCCTCCAGCTGCCTCCACTATCATTTTCTAGATTTCAGATATATCTGTCATTTCAGCATATTTTCATCACATGTCACACATTATAGGATTTTTCAGTGATTGTCTTTTCTGTTGGTCATTTCCTGTAGCCTAATAGCCAGCTTCATTAATCTCAAAGGTAATGTCTATAAATGTCTATAAATCTTGGTACAGAACTGACTCCTTCTCAGAAAACTTCCTGAAGATAGCTAACCTCACCCTTTTCGATTCTTGTTGCTTGCAATAACATGATGGCTCTTGGTAAGTGCCCTGGTGTTTTTCTGATTCATACTTTTGGCATGCTTTGGGGTCTTCAAGTATATCCATGGCCTACTGACTTTTGAAGAAATGTGTGACATTCAATTGTTGTTTTTACCTATTGGTAAAACAATTTCTTTTCATTTTAACAGTTTATATAGAAGATAGACAGTATTACTGTTACTTGGAAAGTTGATTTATAACCTATCATACTCATATATAATCGTGTCTCCTATTTTCTTTGTTTATTTTGAGCATTTACCCTGGCAGTTTGAAAGATAAACACATGTTTAAGAGAATACTATTACTTTAGGGCAATGAGTCCACATATACTTTTCTCTCTTCTATGACCATTTAAGACCTGCAATCTCATCTGACTTCTGTTGTCCATGGCTTACAGGTAAGTAGATGCTTGTTTCCCCAGAGGTTATTACCCTTCATTGGCATGCTTATGGTAGATATATTGGGAGTGTAGGGGGACCTTATGTCCAAAATGGACATAGTAGCTGCTAATTCTTTTTTCTCCTGCATAAAAATAAAATCAGTTCCTAATGTGAAAGCTATTCGGCACTTTCTACAGTACAGAATTTTTTTTTAAAGATCAAAGATTGTGTATTTGAGTGAACTACCTATCTTTAGTTGTACTACTGACTCTGTGTGAACTAAGTATTATTTGGTGAGAGTCCTGGCCTTACCTGGATATTTCAAAAAGGTTTTAAAGATCTACATAATTGACACCATCATCATTTAAGTATCCCCTGTGTCTATGGCAGTATACAATACTATCTGGGTAAAGAGGGCAAAATAAATAGAAGATTGATCCTACATTGAGGAATTTACAACTTAATCAAGATGTACACGGATGAAATGAAAAGCCAATAGATAAAAAACATTTATACATTAGTTCCAGGTGGTATGGTCTAAAGTCAAGCTAAGTCTTTAACAGTTATAGAATACAAATATATACCTTCATAAAAGCACACATGCCTTCATCACATAAAACAAAGACACTCTAGGCCATTACACAGACCACGATAAATTGCAAGAAAGGAGAGGTGCTATAATAGTAAATTCAAGCCAGTCAGTTTTCCTCAGTCTTTAGCACCAGGAAAATACCTATATTATGAGTGAGGCTGCACAAGCTCAACACAGACCCTCAGCTCTCAATACACGTTCAAAGCTAGCGCTTTGTTATCATAGCAAGCCAGGGAATGGTTTGAGCAGTCTTAAGAGACAAAATCTAAGATGGTTTTGACTACCTCCAGTTTTATTTCCAATTACTTTCGTGTAAAATTTTTCAAAAACACAGTAAAACTGAAAAAATAAATTAAGTGAACACCTGTATCCCAATCACCAAAGAGTCCACAATTAACATTTTCCTAGATTTGCTTTATTGTATATCTATTCACCTATCCATCCCTCTATGCATCCATCAATTCATCTATATTTTGAATGCATTTCAAAATAAATTGCAGACACCACTATACTTCCCATCTAAATACTTCAGCATATATATTATTATTTGTTTAAAATTTTTTAGGTTGAATGTGGTGCTATGAAATGCACAAATCTTAACAGTACCATTAAATGAGTTCTGACAAATACATAACCTGTATTAACCTAAACCCCCATTTTTTAAAAGATACACTCTTAGTACTTTGATATAGAATACCAAGAGGTAGAATATTACCATCACCCCAGAAATTTACTTCATGCTCCTCCCCAATTAATCCCCACTCCTCCCAGGGACTATCACTGTTTTTTACTTTTTCCACCAAACATTAGGCTATTGGCTCTAGAACGTCATAAAAATGGAACTATATAGTATGAACATTTTATTTAAGGCTTCTTTCACTCAGTATACTCTTGAGATTCATTCACGTTGTTGCATATAAGTAGTTTTTATTCTTTCCTTTTATCACTGAGTAGTATTCCATCGTATGAATATACCATAGTCTGTTTATTCATGGACCTATTTGCTGGACGTTTGGTTTGCTTTCAGATTTGCGCCATTATGAATACAGTTTCTCAGAACATTCCTACACAAGCCTTTCTGTGGACATACATTTTTATTTTTCTTGGAGTGAAACTGACAAATCATAGGATAGGTGTCGGTTTTAGTGTTATAAGAAACTTCAAGGCTTTTTTCTAAAGTGCTAGTAATATTTTACACTCCCACGAACAATGAATGAGAGTTCCAGGCACCCTACATCCTCACCAACATTTGACATTGTTCAATTTTTTAAAAAGAAATTTATCCATTCAAGTGTATATGTAATTGTATCTTTGTGGTTTTAATTTGCACGGTCCAGTGACTGAACTAATCTGGGTCCAAACAGGGAATAGAAACCACACAGTGGATCAAACAGAAGTTTAATATAAAGAATTATCAAGCTATGATAAAAGGATAACTATAACAGATAAGAAAATGCTGTGCATACCCTAGGACTGAGAGAGCATACCCAAGGAAGGACATACTCAGAAGGGGACTTCCTCCTCAAGGCTGAGGTTCAGACCTTGTTGGAGAAGTTACAGTTTAGCTCACTGGATGGTGAAAAATTCCCTGGTTTTTCCAGGCTAAAGCTTATCTGCCAAACTGGGCCAGCACAAAGCAGCCCTCTGGTGTGCTGCTGGGGACTAGTTCATTAGCAACTGGAACGCTGCTGTTCAGATGGGGTAGGAATCCTCCAGGTCCCAGGCTACACATGCTGAGACAGCATCAGCCAGGTGGGACCCTCTGGGTCTCAGAGGGGCCACGCTGGTGCCTGCAAGGGAAATCAGGTTGCTTGTGGCAGTAGGAGGTTTTTGGGGTGCTGGTGTCTCTGTCTGCAGCAGAGCCGCTGCACGTCCTCCCAGCCACGCCGCCCACCCTCCTCGTAGTACCTGGAAACTGCAAGAGAGCCCTTTCTTCCTGTGATGCTCCTCTAGCACCTTCTACTGAGAAAGCTTAACATTGTGCTTACTTTAACGAAGAAGGGCTTAAAGGAACCCTATTATCACAGGGCACAGATTGAAGGGGGAATTTCGAGCTGAGTGACAATATACTGATAACTGATACAATGAACCACGATCGTGCACACTTTTTATGTGATTTTATATATCGTCCTTTGTGAAGTATCTATTCTAACTTTTTGTTTGTTTTCTTTTTTTTTTTTTTAAGAAAACCATTCTAAGCACCTTGATATTGCTTCAGCTTTACCTGGATTCATTAAAAAGCCACAACAGAGAAAGAAGCCCATCACATGAGTTCTTCCGCATTCTTTTATGTGGTTTTGATTCTTCCAAACATAGAATTGCTACAAGAAACCCTGATATCTAATCTCTATCAGAAAACATTGCTTACTGTAAAAATATTGTTGGAGAAGACTCAATATTATGGATAAAAAATCGTACAGATAAACATTAAAAAGGCAGTATGGCACAGGCGATAGAACTGACTTTGGAGCCAGATCACATATGTTAAAATACAGCTTCTCCACTGACTAGTTGTGTGACTTCGGGTAATTTGCTTAAGATCGCAGTGCCTCAGTCTCCTCGCCTGTAAGATAGGGATAATAATTGTACCTCATAGGGTCGTTGTAAGAAATAAATAAGTTAGCATTTATAAAGTTCTTAGAAAACTTCCTGGCACATAGTAAGTCCCAGTGTTTAAATATATGTTTGTATATACTTTATACTTATATAAATTTATATTATTGATAATATATTGATATATAATAATCTATTATTAGTATATAATAATCTATCAATACATTATATTTCTATATAAAATTTTAAATGTAGGTTAGCTAGTGATAATACTAGTTAATATTTATTAGGCACTTTCCATGTACCAGGCACTGGAACTTTGCATGTATTATCTCATTGAGTTATCAAAAGCAAAACTTTTCTGATAAAGATATAATGGGAAAATGGAGTCTTAGATAGGCTAAATTGGTTTTTAGCCAAAATAGTGTATTCGGTTATAGTGTAAAGTCCACTCCCCATCTCACCTTCACCCTGGCCAATTCCACCAAGCAAATGAAGATGCTGGACAAAGTATAACCATATAAAAGAAAGGAAAATTTCCATACGTAAGAAAAAAAAGAGAGAACTCGAAGTTACAGAGGTGAGTAGAACTGAAACTGAAAGAAACCTGGGATTACTGAAGATGAGACACCCTTGTAGGACTGGATATTAATGCTTCACTATGTGAGGAGATGAACCCTCAGGCCTGTACACAGTGGAGAGTTGGATGCAAGCTTTCTGCATAAACCCAGGAAACACAACTGGCTGTCAGTGCATGAAATAGGAATGAGGCAACTCCATTCACTGGCTATAGAAAATGGCAAAGAGGCTAAGCTGTTCACCAGGAGCCATGGTTGGAAGAAAGAATCTTGTACAAGAAATCAAGCCCAAACCTACACCATCTGTGGATATTGGATCTGAAATTACAGTACTCAGATGGAAACCCCATGACATAAAATGGGTAAAATGCATATTTCCCAGCAAAGGAAAATAAAACTTCTTCATAGGTGTGTCTCTACAACCCAGAGCAGGTTGAACAGCCCTGGAGGAAGGCATGCTAAATCCGTATTCACAGGAAAAGTCATAACAACACAAGGAAACAAATCACTTTGAGACTTGACAGAAACAACCACCTGGACAACTCAAATTTTAAGAAATGCAATAATGGAATAAAATTAAGGGCACTGAAACAAGTATGTTAAAATAATCAGAGACATAAAAAGAAAGGATTAAAATCATAAGGCAAGAATGAGACATATGGGGAAAAAAAACTAATCTAAACTAAAAACAAACTAACTAAGGCAGATCCAAGAGTTGAAATATTTACCCAAGGTCTTACAAGATGTAAAGGACAGATTTAGCATTTGAACTCTGGCACTCTAACCTCTAAGTACTGTGCTATCCTATCTCTCAAAATAGTATGAGAGTTTTATATAGGATGCACATAGCCAAAATAGTAATACTATTTTTAATTAGTATTAAATTAGTATTAGTAATTAGTATTTAATTAGTATTATTTTTATTTTAGAATTGTGGATAATTTTTATTTTGTGCTTTATTTTTCAAGTTTTAAAAATTAATATATATTATCATTAGAGAAAAAGTATTTTTTCTTTGCAATAACAATAATTTAAGATCAAAATAAGTTTCTTTTCATCTTGCCTAGAACATGATTGTCTTAAATCTAGCAGTCATAGAAATTTGCCCAAGAATATAACTTGACTCTTTTTACAGCCCAATTGTCACAAAAACCTCAACTTGTGGAATCTCATATTTTTAAGAATTTGTATTTCATTTATTTTTCTAGATAGGCTAAATTACAGACTAGACAAGACTCTCAGAGAACCAGGTGCTAGGTATCTTGGCCCCTATATGATAACTTTTATAGAAATTAACTTTGGAAATTTTTTACCAACTTTATATCAAGAGACATAAGAGGGCTTCCCTGGTGGCAAAGTGGTTAGGAATCCGCCTGCCAATGCAGAGGACACAGGTTCGAGCCCTGGTTCAAGAAGATCCCACATGCTGCAGAGCAGCTAGGCCCGTGCGCCACAACTACTGAGCCTGGGCTCTAGAGCCCGCGCCCTAGAGCCGGTGCTCCGCGAAGAGAGAGGCCACCGCGATGAGAGGCCCGCGCACTGCAATAAAGAGTAGCCCCCGCTCACCGCAACTAAAAAAAGAAAGCCCACGCACAGCAACGAAGACCCAACGCAGCCAAAAATAAATTAATTAATTAATTAATTAAAAAATAAAAAGACATAAGAAAATAATCTTACAAAATACATTTCATTTGTATTTAGTTCAGCGTTCAGTTAATTATATTGCCTACTAGATTACACAATGTGTGTGTGTGTGTCTGTGTGTGTAGTATTAAATTTCACCTGATGGTGTTTTCCTTCATCACATTTTTTTCTTAAAATATATACTACACCTGTCTGAAATTGTGCTTTTTGCCCACTGAATGAACACTTCCTTTTCACCACCTGTGAGGTTAAATTTCAAAGGTCAAAAGATGTCCTGACCTCAAAGATGATCTGAACCACCCTTTATCTCTAGAGGGGACAATACCTGAATTATTACAGATCTACGGTCATTTATTTTATTGAAGTTTGTTTTGATAGATGCAGAATACTGTGTACTTAGTCTTACAAATGGACACTCACTTAGGGTTAGAACTATCAGAGGAAAATTGCACCTGATGGAGTTAAACATGAAAGGAAGACTTTATTAGAGATTATTGCAATAGGGTTCAAGAGGACAGCAATAAGGGAGAGAGGAACTCATCTCCTCTGGAACAAAAGGCAGGAGAGGTTTTAAGTGCTGGCGAGAGCTAGTGAAAAGTTCTGGAGGACATTACGGGGCTGTGGTCAATCTGATTAGACCACCTGTGTTCGCTAATTGGCACTCATTGAAATTACACTCCTACCCTCCCACCGAGACTGGGAGATACAGGTGTTATCTTTCTTGAAGATGACATTTCAAAGGATGGTTGCCAGGTCCTTGAGAAAAACATTCCTGGGCTGTAAAACTGGCAAGAGGCTTGGACAAGATTTATATCTCAAAGGGACAGAGAAAGAACTTATAATTACAAATTTTCTGAAGTAAATGCTCTAAGTAAAAGAAGGTCGGGGCCTATAGTTAGGACAAAACTTGTCTAAAGTATAGTCAAGCTGAGGAAAACATTAGGCCATCTTGGTTAGTAGCCAATCTATAAGTAGATAAAGCTATATAATTTCACTGTATATTTAGATCCATAGAAGGAGACAGCTTAGTCTTTTTAACGATATATTTTAATATATTTAAAGCATCTATTTCAATGATAATGCAGTATTTTGCACATGTGGTATTATCCCACCTTTCTCTGTATCTGTCCTCTCCTCTTCCCTAGTGATTTCCTCCTCCTTCTGTCACTGCTGAGATTTTGTGCAATCATCCCTGCTCACGTTTAGTCTCAGGTAGCCACAGAGATTTGGAGCTTCAGTTGCTCAAGCTACCTAAATGGACAATTTCATACCCAAGACACTCAGCATACACCTTACAAGGCTGTTGTGAGAAATGAGTGAGATAATGTATGTGAAAGCACATTGCACAGTCCCTCGAAAATAGCAGTTAAGAAATGCTTTTTAAGTGAGTCAATCCTTTATGCATTATTTCACCTCTTCTTACTACCCCTGCCACCTGCTCTCTTTCCCTTTCTTGTTTTAGTCTTCAGCCTCCTTTTCTCTCACCTTTGTGAGAATGTGCCACACCTGCTGACAACTGCATGCCCATCTCGGGTCCATGGCCCCAGCAGTAGCAATGCCTTCACTCTCCAAGTCTGCTCCTTGCCCCACTGCCTCTCTCATACACACACAGCCCAGTTCTGGTTCTCTTCTACAGCTCTCTACAACTCAGCATTGAGAAACGCAAGGCAGACCAGATATAAGAGCGGAATCATCCCTGGAATTCATAGGTTGTTAGAGGGGCAGCCAGGTCCCTGGCACATCCTACACCTGAACAAAGCCCCACAGAAACGTCCCAGATATTATGATTCTGAAAAAGTGAAGAGAAGAAAAGTCAAAGAAGGACAGAAAAAATGAGAGAAAAAAATGACAGAGTCAGAAAAGGTACAAAGGAAAGCAAGAAATAGAATGAAAATTAGTTTAAAAATAAAGGTAGCAGTTTTTTGTTTTGTTTTGCTTTCAAGGACTCAAGGGTTGGAAAGTCCCATCCTAAAAGGAGAGCAGAGAAGACAGTACTGGGTGACAGTTGTCCTGGGGAAGGACTGGAGAATGGACATTCTGGTGGGAAGACTATGAAGCATCTCAATGAGACATCTGAATTTTCATTTTCTTCAGGCCGCTGCTTCTACACACACCCTCAAGGCAAAATAATTCATTCTTTGGTTTATTGATTAAAGTGAAGCCATTGAAAATATTTTTATCTTGTCTAAATTCCTTCTCACTGTTTTCTGTCCTTCTATCTGTTCTTTTTAACTTGTCTCCCATTTCAGATGAACACGTGACTCAAATATTTTGGGGACTATTCCTTCAAACTTTCTTCACCCTTCATTCCTTTCCCTTTTCTTCAATTTCTGTTTCCATAATTAGCATCCTGTTTCTTCAGAAGTAATGCCCAGTATGTTCAGCAGAGTAAAGAATGTTTGTAAGTCTAATACATATAATAACTCTATTATAAATATTTGAGAAACTACTACTATTACCTTGCATAACATGTACTATGAAAAATTTAATATATGTAAAAGAAAAATGATGGAATAAAAAGAATAAATGCTAAGTACCAGGGAACATTGTCACATTTCTTGGGCTCACTCTGCCATGACAACAACTTCAGGAACACTTTATGATGAAGGATGGACTGAATAATGGTCCAAATAAAATTTTAATTTTCTTTCATTTTAAGCTTATTGAGTACTTATTATGCCTGGTCCTTAAAAAGGATAAAATAATGCTTTCCATTATTCACAAAAGAATTACGTTTGTATGGATACTATTGTGCAATTATTCCATAGATCTCTTCTGTGACACTCAGGAGTTTCAAATGTAGTAAATATAAAATGGGACTTTAAATGTTGATGAAGTCACTAAACAATAAGTATGGATGGTTTAGGAAGAATATTCATTACTGAGAAACAATGGAAATGTGTTTATGGAAGAATCGATCACAGAGTCAGTACTGGCATTTTTCAGTGGAATTGGTGCATTTCTCCCATTAAACTTGTAATGACTCGGATCCAAAGCCTATTTAATTCATGGATCACTGCTGTAATATTGTGTCGGCATGCACTAAGGGAGTCTTCACCGTATGATCACTGCTGTAATACTGTGTCGGCATGCACTAAGGGAGTCTTCACCGTATGATCACTGCTGTAATACTGTGTCGGCATGCACTAAGGGAGTCTTCACCGTATGATCACTGCTGTAATACTGTGTCGGCATGCACTAAGGGAGTCTTCACCGTATGATCACTGCTGTAATACTGTGTCGGCATGCACTAAGGGAGTCTTCACCGTATGATCACTGCTGTAATACTGTGTCGGCATGCACTAAGGGAGTCTTCACCGTATGATCACTGCTGTAATATTGTGTCGGCATGCACTAAGGGAGTCTTCACCGTATGATCACTGCTGTAATATTGTGTCGGCATGCACTAAGGGAGTCTTCACCGTATGATCACTGCAGTGATAGACTGTAATGGTCCCTCGTCTACCAAGTTAATGCATATTATCACAGAACACTAATACAGCCTATACTTTATAAGAAATTGCTAACAAACTCTTAACATTATCAGTAGGAGAATTAACAAAAAACCAGAACTAGTTGCTAAGACTTTTTAGAAAAAATATTTACAAAACATAAGATTTCTCCAACTTCACTCTATGCTTACATGATCATTTTTACATTGAGTTTTTCCTAAACCTTATATTGTTAAAAGATATATTCAGCTCTCCTGCTTTTTCTGGACACTTATATGGGTAATTTTCTTTGACCTTTTTAAGAGTAAAAAAGCTACGAATTTGGGGCTGAATAACTAGGAAGTGGAACATTCAGTAAATTAGACAACTCCAAGATAACCCTAGGTGGTAAACTGAATTTGGTGCTCACCTCCCTCCCCCAGGCAATGGCAAGACATACTACATTACATTTAGTCAAGAGTTTCTGCTGGCATATTAAAACTATTAACATAGGTTACTGAGAACCCTCCTTTTTATAAGAAAAGCAAAGATTCTATTTGATTTGCGTGTGGAGTATTTTAAATTCTCCATAGAATTAAGTTCAGACTACCCTCAATTCACAGTTATTCCCAGAAAAAAAAATTACATCATTAAAATGCCAAACAATAACAGTAATAAAGAAATATATGTACAAGATAATACATAAAAATCATCTCCTTACTTGTTTTTACTTCCTTCTCATCCACTTGTGTTTATAAGACAAAATCTAATAAATAAATAAATCGTGGTAGACCCATGCAATGGAATATTATTCAGAAATAAAGAACAAACAACTGATTCATACAACAGCATGGATGGGTCTAAAGTGCATTTGTTTTAATGCATTTTTAAGTGAAAGAAGTCAGACACAAAAGGCTACATAGTACATGATTCTCTTCATATGACATTCTGGAAAAGGCAAGACTATAAGGATGGAAAACAGATTAGTGTTTGCCAGAGATTAGAGGTAGAAAGAGGGGTAGGGACAAAGGAGAGGCATGAGAAAAAATATTGAGTGATGAAATGATTCTATACATTATTGTGGTGGTAGAAATATAGCTCTATGCGGTTGCCAAAAACCAGAATCGTTCAAAAAGTGTGATAAATAAAATTGACAGACAGCATTTAACCAACTGATCAAGAGTAACATCACCAGTAATCCTTGATAATAATTTGCTGAGAAGTGATGGCCTTACTAAAAATTTATAGCATCAATCTAATCATGAGAAAAACATAAGACTAATCTAAATTAAGGAACAAAATAGTGATCAATACCCTTAAAAGTATCGAGATAATGAAAGGCAAGAAAAATCAGAGAAACTGTCATAGATTGGAGGAGCCTGAGGAGACATCACAATTAAAGGCAATACTGGATCCTGGATTGGACCCTACAATGAAATAGAGACATTAGTAGATAAATGGTAAAAGCCAAGTAAAGTCTGTAGATTAGTAATCAGTATTGTACCAATGTTAATTTGCTAGTTTTGATTACTTCACCATGGTTATGTAAGATGTTAACATTATGGAAACAAAGAAACTGTGAAGGATATACAGGAACTCTATGTGCTATCTTTGCAACCCTTCTGTAAGTCTAAGTTATTCAAAGATAAATGGTTTTAGAAATCTAATGAAAGTATCTGCTGCACTGAAGGGACAATGTTTATGTGTTCAAGTTGCCATGAGGCTAAGAGAAAACCAATAGACACAGAAACATTGCATTGATTTTATAAAATAAAATCTAAAAATCTAACGTGATTTGGATTAAATGCCATCTAACTAACTCCATCTCTTCTCGTAAGATTTTAGAATTAGAACACATTTTCTGCTTTACGTTCCTAAAAGCAATCAGAGAAATCAACTGTAGTAGTTTATCACTATTGTTTTAATCTCAGCATTAGCAGAGTATTGGCCAGTTGATATATATATAAAGCACAAGGCACAATCAACCCTTCTCAAATCATTACTCTCAAGGTCTAGCCCATGTCTATTCCTGAAAAGAATCATGGATTCATAGAGTGCTTGAAATATAGGAAACCTCAGAGAGATTATTTGATTCAGAAGTTATCAACTGTCTGAGTTTGAACATTGTCTAAGATGTTTGACAACTGCCTCCGAGAAACGAAGGAGGTCACGTGAGTGTTACTCAGCTCCCTGAAACCCTAGCCTCCTCCCCTTTTCAACCAGTGCAACCAGATAACACTTAAGTTTCTTTTGTTTTGTCTAATGGGACTCTACAGAAACTTTTTTAAAATAAAGAATTCTAAGGCTAAAAGAAAAATTTTAAACCACTTCTGTATGTCAACCTTTTTGTTTTTTGTTTTTTTGAAAAAAACAATGAGAGGGAAAGATGTGAAGTGACTTGCCCATGGTCATACAGTGTTTTAATGATAAAGTCTAGAATCCAGACCTCTTAACTTCTAATGCACTATTTCTTTTTCTACAGCTTGTATCCTAACTAAGTCCCTCCAAAAGTAGTAACTAAAACTTTTTGGAGAGATCTCCTTAAACTGAAAAGTGTTCCAGGGTCAATTGGGTAATGAAATGCTCAAGTATGATACCAATGTATAATGTAATTATGATTATCTTCACCTGACTGCAGTGGTAATCAATGCATGATTTAAACATATAACACATACACACATATATACAGCTATACAGAGACATACCCACAAGAATGCTTAAGAGCTTCCCCCTCACATATGTGTGCACCTTGCTCCTTGTCCTAGCAAATGAAAAGTTGTGTCTGAGGAAGAAACGTGTTGTTCCTCCACAATCCTACTTCATGAAATCTTAAGTTCCCAATATTTCCTGTGCTCAAACCAACCAATACTTTAACAACAAGCACTGATCTTGACATTTCTGAAGCAAGCTGTTAATAGTGAGAGAGAAAGGCAACCCCTGACAGTGACAGCCAGGTCTTGGTACAGCACTATTAGCTGGGCTATTGTCACAAGCTGGACTAGCATTCCTGGCTAGTTCAAGTTCTTCTCTTGTGGAACATCAACAGCCTCACAGAACACCAATGTGGGAGAAGGCCACTCTGAACCAGTGATTATGCCAGACAAAAATCAAGACTACTGAAAATCATGTCTGATCACAGACAGTATCATATACATTTCCAACCATAAAGATGACCAAACATCTTTCTATCCTGGCTAATATGAGTGAATGCTACTTCTTTACCAAACATAGCTTTAGCCTTGCTTCACTCCTTTTGTTTTTTAGATAAGAATTGTTAAGAAACAGAGTTACCTCTGCTTTCTAATGGCATCCAATACACAGAAAAGCCCTGCTTCCTTGAATCCTTCTAAAAAGCAACTAACAGAAGCTGAAATTCTGCAGGGAGTCCCCTCTAAAACCTTCTTACTGAGATATTCCATGGTTCCCCACGGTACATATTCTCCCTCATTGCAACGAGTCAATAAACCCAACTTTGTTCAACGAGTCAATAAACCCAACTTTGTTCAACTGCAGGTGTGTTCCTGATGGTCTTGGCTGAAGGGCACTGACAAAAGTGCAAAAAGAAGAAATTTAATCACACACTTGGAATGACAAATAAGTGACTAGGGGCCATTTTGAGTGTCAGCCCTTTTTTCCTAACATCCTCTTCATTGCCACATGAGAAACAATTTAAAAAAAACAAAAACAAAAACATCTAACAAGAAGAAACTGTTCATCAAGTCAGGGTCTGTAGATTCTATGTCACCTCACAAGCAAGCTCTGGCCTCAGCTCTCTCTTTCTGGACCACTCTAGAGGCTGGAGGCTGGTCCCACAGTGACTGTGCAAGACTGTATTCAGGGAGGTTAAGCTGTTCAACTGAGCTGCTACTTGAGACTTACTTTTTGCTCAAATGTATATAGTATTACTGTTTTAATAAGGTTCATTCTGAAGAAAAACCTCACATAGTTTAAACATGAGTTGTTTACTTAGTAATTTTCACTTTGGGTAAAATTATAGTCCATATAGATGGACTATAGGGGAGAAAACAGATCAAAAACCAAAGGAAGATTTAATTTCCTTACATCTGGACAAGAGTTAGAATGGCAAATCCTTGTGTTGTGATAATAGCTCTGTAATAATACACAGTATTTGCCTTTCTCTGACTTATTTCACCAGGCATAATATCCTCCAGGTTCATCCACATTGTTGCAAATGACAATATTTCATTCTTTTTTAATGGCTGAGTAATATTCCTTTGCATATATATATATACATATATATATATACCACATCTTCTTTATTCATTTACCTATAGATGGACAATTAGGTTGCTTTCATATCTCGGCTATTATAAATAATACTGCTGTGAACATTGGGGTGCATATATCAATATCTTTTCAAATTGGCCTTTTCATTTTCTTCGGATATATATCCAGGAGTGGATATTGCTGGATCATATGGTAATTGCATTTTTAGCTTTTTGAGGAACCGCCATACAGTTTTCCAAGGTGGCTGCACCAACTTACATTCCCACCAACAGTTTACTAGGGTTTCCTTTTTTTCACATCCTCACCAACATTGTTATTTATGGTCTTTTTCATGACAGCCATTCTGACCAGTGTGAGGTGATACCTTATTGTGGTTTTGACTTGCATTTCCCTAATGATTAGGGATGTTGAGCATCTTTTCACGTGCCTGTTGGCCATCTGTATGGATTCTTTGGAAAAATATTTATTCAGGTCCTCTGCCCATTTTTAAACTGGTTAAAAAACCTGTTTGATATTGAGTTGTATGAGTTGTGTCTATATTAACCCCTTATCAGACATATCATTTGTAAATATTTATGTTATCACTTATATGTGGAATCTAAAAAAAAAAGACAAACAGATGAATGTAACAAAACAGAAACAGACTCACAGATATAGAGAACAAACCAGTGGTTACTGGTCGGGGGAGAGGTGGGGGGGAGGGGCAAGATAGAGGTAGGGGATTAAGAGGTACAAACTACTATATATAAAATAAATAAGATACAAGGATATATTGCATAGCACAAGGAATACAGCCAATATTTTATAATAACTTTAAATGGAGTATAATCTGTAAAAATATTGAATCACTATGTTGTACACCTAAAATATAATGTGTAAATCAACTATACTTTATTTTTTTAAAAGAAGACCAGTTCTGTGGACAAATGATTTAAAACAGCAAACAAACTATCATACTGTAGGTAATATTTTTAGGAGAAAATATTTTGGATTCATAAGAATAGAACAGTTGTTTAATGTGAATAGACTATTTGATTGTCTATGCAATCACAAGACTTGACATGGAATCTTAGTTTCCTCACAGACTGTTATTGCTTGTTGTGATCTTGAAAAATTTACTTAATCTGTCTAAGCTCAGGTTTTTCACCCCTAAAATATAAGCTCCATTGGGGCAGAGGTTTTTTTGTTTGTTTGTTTGTTTGTTTTTATTGGAGTATAATTGCTTTACAATGGTGTGTTAGTTTTTGCTTTATAACAAAGTGAATCAGCTATACATATACATATATCCCCATATCTCTTCCCTCTTGCATCTCCCTCCCTCCCACCCTATCCCACTCCTCTAGGTGGTCACAAAGCACTGAGCTGATCTCCCCGTAGTGTAGATAAGTTCATGCCACTCTCTCACTTCGTCCCAGCTTACCCTTCCCCCTCCCCGTGTCCTCAAGTCCATTCTCTAGGTTTTGTCTCTTTTGTTCATTGTTATTTTCCTTGCACCTAGGGCAGTTACTGGATCATAGTAGATACTGAGACATAAAATAGGGAGATTTTATAAAATTGTAGCATAGAATCTGGTAAATAGTAGATGTTTAATATATTTTTATTGTTAACTATGATGGTGGTGGTAGTATCATGATTTGGGGCATAAATTTAAAACAAAATATTAAAACATTACTATCAGTATGTTGATGTAAGCCTCTCAAACAGGAGGAGAATTTGAATGAATCTCTGTTAGTTGTTGCTAGGTAAAGAGTAGTGCCTTTTAACTGATATATAGGCAAAAAGTGATCTCCACTTGGACATGGAAAGCTACAAGAAAGGAACTGCAAATATTTTATTCTGACTTATATATTTCAAACTTATTATCAAAATAATTTTCAATATTCTAAGATTTGTATAACATAAGATGTGAATAGGGAGAATTTTAGAGAAATATAACAAGATGTGCATGAATTTAAAACCTCCTACTAAATTAAAACATTATATTATTGATCACTGTCTAGATTTTCTTTTCTAGACTCAAGAAAATAGTTAATGTTCTCCAAGTTTTTTATTAGGCATTTGATTTGGGGTAGCTTGCTATCTATGTCCACTCAAGTTTCATCCTAAGCAGTTTGGATTTTTCAGTTTTAGAGATGAGAGTGAAAATTTAACTGTGTATGGTAGCAGAATACACCACCTCCAAATATGCCACTTTGGCAACAAGATTATTTTTAGCTAAAGGCAATAGAAAAGAAGCAGATACAAGAAAAGCTCTCTGCCCTCCCTCTATTTGCCTAAAAGCAGGACATAAAATTGCCAAGGTGTCCCCTTTCCCCCTCTACCTGGAAGGACAAAAGTTAATCACCAGAGACAGCTTTCAACCTTTATCAGCCCATTGGCATCAGAGGAATCTCCACAACAAACTTTACTAATTAGCCTTATCTTCCATTAGTTCCCCATATATTTGCTTTTCTACAATTTATCACTCCTAGAAAATCAGTCTTTGCCTTTTCACTTATCTGAAAATGTATTGTTCCTTTGCTAAGATGCTCTATCTATACACCCAAGTTCTAACTACCCCTTTGGGCTACTTATCTCTGGATACTCCCATGTGTAAGCACAATGCACCTGCTAACAAACTTTGTTTTTCTCTTATTATCCTGTCTTTTGGAAGTCAAATTTTCAGGGCCCCAGCAGGAGAACCTAGAAAGGTAGTAGGGAAATTATTTTTTCTCCCCTACCACTGCTTTAGGAATAACCACCTACTGTTTGACCTCACATTTTTCAAACCAACTTAAGGAACTACAAACTATAGAGGGTGAGTCCCCAAGGTAAGTGGCTGGCTAAATAAATATCTAAAATTGCCTGAGGTTATCACTACTTCAATGACAGTCTGATGCTTGGTCTCCCGGAACAAACTAAACTGTTCTCTGTTTTGATAACTTAGCCTTTTCTAACACTCTCTATTGATCGCTGGTAACATTTATTCACTTACTGGCAACCTATGCAGAGGAACATTGCCAAATTCAATCTGTAAAAGAAGCTGTGCTATACTACCGCCCCCTCCCTATAACTCTCTTATTCCAAATGTTCTTTTTTTTTTTTTTTTAATTTTATTTATTTATTTATTTATTTATTTATGGCTGTGTTGGGTCTTCATTTCTGTGCGAGGGCTTTCTCCAGTTGCTGCAAGTGGGGGCCACTCTTCATCGCAGTGCGCGGGCCTCTCACTATCGCGGCCTCTCTTGTTGCGGAGCACAGGCTCCAGACGCACAGGCTCAGCAATTGTGGCTCATGGGCCTAGTTGCTCCGCGGCATGTGGGATCTTCCCAGACCAGGGCTCGAACCCGTGTCCCCTGCATTGGCAGGCAGATTCTCAACCACTGCGCCACCAGGGAAGCCCTCTTATTCCAAATGTTCTTACCCACACTTTCTATTGAATACTCTGAAGTATATAGTGCTCTACAAAGTAGAGGCAAACTTTTTCTCAATCTCTTGACTCATGAAAGTGATTTATTATTATGTATTAGGCATCAGGTAAATAATAAAAAATACGTCACCATCAAAACATTGTGTTCTTCTTTTCCATGTATATTTGCATTTGGAAGAGTGAGAAATTCCTTTTCCCATCTGTCTTTAACTATTTGTTTGTTTTGATCCCCCCAAATTTAGGAGAGGTGAGACAAATTAAATGAGAGAAAGAGATTTCAACACGAGTGGATGTAAGATCTGCAAAGGTAGAAGCAAGCCATAGTAAGTTACTTAGAAATTCATTAATTCACTCTTTGAATGCTTAGATTAATTGCATCAAAATTAGTGTTTGCCTCTGGAACATCTAGGTGGTGATAAATTTATTAAATGTCTTTTATCCTGACAAATCCTAAATTGCCAAATGTTATTTTGTTTATGTGTGTAAATATATGCAAAGTAATTCAAACTTTACTTTGAAAGTCTTCAACTTTATTTATCACTAAAATTGCCTGTCAGCCCCAGAAGAGACAATGAGGTAATTTGTTAATGGGTAGAAGTGGAGTCCAGGGAGACATGATTAACCTGACTAAAGGCAATGGGGATTTCTTACATGTAGATCCACAGGTTAATGTTCACCTTTCATGATCCTCTAAATTATATCTTGCCTCCTAATCAGCTAGGCTTAAAATATTCTGTCTCTTACTACTGACAAGGTCCAATTTATTAATTCTCCCACCTTAAACGTACAAGACCAAACATATCTTAGTAGATATGCAGACCATGTGCTATTAAATCAGTTATGTTATTTAACAGAATCTCAAAAACTCTTGTCCCTGAATATCTTAGAGAAGCTGTGTTATGAACAAGCTGTGCTATAAACAGGCTCAGTAAACAATATGCCTCACATCTAATAGTAGTACCTAAAATTTATTGAGTACTTACTCTGTTCTAAGCACTTTATATGTATTAATTCATTTAATGCTTATAGCAACCTTACAAGATAGCTACTCTTTTTATGCTCACTTTGCAGATAAGGAAACTTAGGCATGGAAATCTTGGGTACCTTGCCCAAGGTCACACAACTAATAAGTGGCAGAGCCATATTCATGTTTAAACCCAGGCAGACCAGTCCCACAGCTTGCATTCATAATGTTAGACTGCCTTTCTTATAGTAACAAGTATGTTCCCAATGTATGTAGATGATGCTATGATTAATAAAGTATAAACAGTAGAAAAGTAGGTACTGATTCTTAGAAGCCAATAGATATTGAAACTGAGGGCTGATCTGATGAGGCCCTCCAAACCTAACCTGCCTTGCTTGCTTTTAGTCTCTTGCTTTTAATAGATATTAAACTAAACTCCCACTAGTTTCCTTAAAGACAACACATCTGACTTTTGGGTCACTACAGTAATGGTTGCTTAAGTTGTTTTTCAGGAATATGGAGCTAGTTCTTGTCCAGTTTAGACCAGTTGAGACCATTGACCATTCAACTGGGTCCTCATGAGTGTCCCATGAATGACATTTTGACTTCAGAGGGCCAAAAACTCCACCCTCAGGACATGCTAAGGCTTCCATTTTCTGAACACACATTGTGTGAAGAGCCATGAAGCCTGACTATGCTTGCTCAGACCATCAATTACCTCTCTTTTCTTACCTCCAATATCCTTCCCCACACCTCAGATCACCCTGCCTCTTCATTCCATAAATATCCCTAAACCCTATCTTCAGGGAGGTGGAATTGAGATTTGTTCTCTGGTCTGCCCATTGGCTGCCTCATAAATAAATCTTTTCTCTGCTGCAAACCTTGGCATCTTGGCATTTGGCTTGCTGTACATCAGGCAAAGGAACCTGGTTCAGTAACAATACCATCAGTATTACTACTTTTATGTTGTAGTTTCTTGAAATTGCTTTGGCCTTCAAAATGAGGTTTTTATCCTCAAAAGTCTGGAAACTGTGGGCCTAGCACAATTTATCATATTCAGTGAGCCTCTTCTTCATCTACAATAATAACCAGAGACTGAATTCTCCAGGAATAGCCAGTGGGAGTTATTCTCTGGTTATCTCTGGAGAATGAGTGAAGATCGCTTGGCTGGGAACAGGGAGAAAAATATGAAAGAGTGAGCTTCCAAAACAGAGAGCAAAGGGAGAAGCAGAGGTAGGGCAGATTAAACACCAAGGTAGAGGTCCGTGTGGAAGCTTGAGCCAATGCCTGTACACCACGGGTCACCACCGAGGTGAGAATTGTGTCTCATCCACTGTAAGGCATCTATCCAACAGATGTGGAATAAAGGCCTTTTGTCCACAGATGCTTTCAAAGTCTTGGACCATTTAGCATTCGTATATCCCACTAGAACAGTTAAAATCGCAGTATAGTTACATGAGGGATAGGGCAGCAGTGAAACTCACTCCTTATTATAATTACACAACTATAATATATACTATTACTTTCAGTATATTTGAGAATTCTTGGAAGACAAACCTTTTCTAGGGCAAAAACTAGCTGGGACAATTTTCTTATTCTGTTGAGTTTTTTTATTTCTACTTGCTATATCTCCTTTCTATTTTTCAGAAATATGGTAAAGATTATACCATAATTAATGGAAAAACAATTGCATGTGTGAAAACAAGAGTAAAGATTCTCCTACAATGAATGAAAAAATATGGTGGTTTTGAATTTTGACTTAGAGTATTCAGGACATGATTTTAATCACATCCCAGACTTATAGACACTTGCATTATATTGCCATAATGCATGTTTAACACTGTAGAAAAAGTGTTGCTACCAAGCCAGCTATAAGAGTTTTCTACACAAGTACTAGCCACCATGACTAGCACTGTTCACGTTCCATTTTTACCTTATGACATAGGCCAGGGTAACGGAACTGATGCACACGTTCTTCCTGCTTGTATCATTTCTTTCACTGATCCAGATACATAATATTAAGGTCTCATAATTAAGTCCAATATTTGCCCACTAACTAGTCTATGAACTGAAAATGATATGAATGGCTAATCAGCCTAAAATGATCTGAGTACGCCCATTCGTTCCATTCCTGTTTGGCTTTCTTGCTGGCTGAGCTTTTGTGACCTTTTGAAAAATGGCTGCTTGATCTAAAAATGTGTTTTATTTCTAGGTAGGGGACTACGTCAACTTCCATTTCTTATGGAATTCACAGCGAACAGTCCAGCATAGCAAGACATTTCTTACATTCTTATTTGCTTGTTCTTTCCCACCACAAATTTTAAAACAACCAACATCCCAATCTCTACTTATATCTTGCGACCTCAGCAATTGGGTTTTCAATTTCTACAGGTTTCCTTTTATGGAGCACAGACATTTGCTGTAGAACAGTACATTTAGTTTTCCACTCGTGTAGCTTTGAAAGAAGAAAGTGTACCTATTTCTTGAGGCCTTCTCAGCTAAGTGAATTTGGCTTCATCTTCCCCAGCTTTTAGTTCTTCCATTAGTGTTAGAGGATGCTTCAGTGAAATGTACTTGTATTCCATATAATGGAGGTACCCTTACTCTCACTTTGATGCTGAGAATATTAAAACTGGATTTCCAGAATTGTAATTGTAAATTTTCCCAGAAAAATCAGAATCAAACTCATATTGTTATTGTTATATTAATTTAGCAGTAGATAATTTTTAAAGAAATATGTATATTATTACTAATTAATCTGGCAAAAACTATGATAATTTTAGCCCTGATAGAATCACTTGATTAGAATTACCCCAACTGAGGTGACTCTAATGATGATACCTGATGTGTCAAGATTCTTAGTTTTCAATGAAAGTTAGACTTAATAATACGCTTTTTTTTTTTAAATGGCAAAATAAACATATGTTCTCTGGAGGTCATAGAGCGACAACAGAATAGAAACATGGATCTAGGCCATTAGGAGATATAATGAAATTATTTCATTTTCCACTCGCATTCATTTTGAAAAAAAAAATTAAATTTAAAAATTTTAATTTATCAGTCTTTCTGTATCAAAGATGTAGCATTAGATATTCCCCACACTATTTCTAAATGTGTTGATATTTGCTCAACCACACATTTAAATTAAAATGAAATGTTTAAAATGTTTGTTTCCTGTGTGTACTTCTGGTCATGGAATCTCAAAGATAAAATAATAAAATACATCTGTATTAGTAAGCATTCTCCATTCTTATTAGTAAGTAAGTCTCTCAAAACAGAGATTTATTATGGGGGAATTGGCTCATGCAATTATGGAGGCTGAGTAGTCTCACAGTCTACCATGTGCAAGCTGGAGACCCAGGAAAGCTAGTGGTGCAATTCGGACTGAGTCCAAACACCTGAGAAACAGGGGAGCCAATGATATAAATCCCAGTCTGAGGGCAAGAGAAGATGAGATGAGATATCCCAGCTCAACAGAGACAGGAAAAAGGAGCAGATTCCTTCTTTTCTGCCTTTTGTTCTATTCAGACCCTCAATGGATTAGATGATGCCCACAAAATTTGGGGAGCATAATCTACTTTACTGAGTCCACCAATTCAAATGCCAATCTCATCTGGAAACACCCTCAGCAGTATACCCAGAAATAATATTTAATCCAGGCACCTCATGGCCAGTCAAGTAGATATACAGAATTAACCATCACACATTTTATGTTATAAATGAGGAAACAGCACCTAATTCACTAGGCTTAATCTCTGAGAATGTTAGTGATGACATTAAACATAGATGCTGGGCTTCTCATTCCTGATCCAGAGTTCTTTAATATGTCTCTCTTTTTTTCCTTTTTTCTTTTTTTTTCTGAAATCTCCTATGGATGCTTGTCAATTTAGACATTTACTTTAAGTGAGAATTTGAGTTTTTAAAATAGGATGTTTCATCATGGAGCAAAAGGTCACAGTCAACCTCCAAATCTGAACTTCTGACATGGGATTGTAACAGAAAAAATACCATTTGTAGAGATGGGAAGATGAGACACAAAGAAGATAAACTATCCTCCCAAAACCCATACATTAGCAAATATCTGATGCCTAAAAGATATACTTCTTATGTACATTACAATTTAATATTCACAACATATCTGTCCCAAGCTCTTCCTTAGTGTATGACCTGTTTCAAGTGCTACAAATATTCACCATCGTGTGCTTTTTCATTTTCTCTACCATATGTATCCACTCATCTGTAGTATGGCATCTGTGACCTAAGGATTTGTCTCAAAAGGTAAGAGGGACTAACAATTTCTTTTAGTCAAAGATGTTTCAGGTAGTATACTAAACATTTAATATAGAATATTGTCACCACAATCTACAAGATAGGTATCATTTCCTTTTAAAAACAAGAAAAATGAACCCCACAGTTATACAGATGACAGAATTCACTGTATTTAACAGTAAAAATTTGAAAAATGTTTTCATGTTTAAAAAAATGAGTCAACTGTGGTAAGCCCACCTATAGTGATGACTATGAAAAAAGTGGAGCACAATAAAAAATATTTGAGCATATTATTATTAAAAAGAATACATGAAAGTATATGCAAGCTCTCATTTCAAATATTTAGAAATTTATGTAGGAAAAAGGACAGAAATTCAATGAAAATGTAATAAATAATTCATAGAATTAGAACAAGTAAATCCAAAAGGAGATGTATTAGAGTGGGCAAATAGGGCACATTTTTCTTTTTTATATTTTCTGATTGATTTTTATAATGTAGATACATCACTTTCACACAGGTAAAAATTCTGTTCTGTGAAGAACTAAAATGCACTAAAATTTAGATAATACCAAAGATAAAAGTATCTGAAAATAAATTTTATTGATTTTAGGTATTTTTTAAAATTCTGAAATGTAGTATCATTTTGTCTCATACTTATTCATAATAATAGTTCCAATATTATAATAATACTTAATTTAAATTTTCTCAAATTCTATCTTGTAATTATTTGTTTAATTTTTTTCCTGGTAATGTTGCATAATAGGAATATATGGAATGATTTTTCCCGTGTAAAATACTACCTTAGAACCAAGGTCAAACTGCTGCCTGAAAATTTTTTAGATGCCTAGATTAGCCCTCACTTTCATTGTGATGAGGGTGAAAACATACTATTTTGGGAGCTGTTCCTCCTTTATCCTTTACTTTTACATGCAGCTGCATAGTAAATGAGTTTTAAAAACAATTTCAACCAAAACCAGCCTTCTCTGTAATGAATAGGAATGGAAAATAGAAATACTGAAAGATTTTGTCTGGCTTGCTTTTTCGTTTTCCTATTGGCACAGAAATAATTTGGCTGCAAACCATCTCTTCTTCATAGCATGCATGACTGTTTTGTCCTTTACTTTTCAATTGAAAAAAGAAAAGTGTTTAAAGATAGAAATAGGAAGGTGACTTTTGTTTGTAGATGAGAGTCTCCTTTGTGGCACTTGGGCTTAAAATCATTGTACTAAGAAAAATAGTTCAGTAATAGCTCAGGGGTTTGGGCTGTGGTAAAGAGAGAAAGAGAAAAAGAAAGGGAAGGAGAACCTCTGAGAGATGTTTAAGGCCAGAATCACGTGTTATTGGCCAGGTTTTCATTTCGTCCTTTTTGGACTGTGATGAGCAAGACCTGGAAACACTTTAAATACCATATGATCAGGCATTTAAAGATAGGGCTCCTTAGCAGAGCAGTGGGTCTAAGGATTAAACTTTAGGGTAGGTGACCAAAGAGAGAGATTGAAAAAAGACGGCAAATTAGTATAGACCATTGAATCCTACAAATCTTAAGCCATTTAGTCTAAATGGATGAATGTGGCTTCCTGTTAGCAGACTATCCCTCTTACAGATAATATTTATAATATCTGAACAAAATGTAAAAAAAATAATAATAATAATAACACATTGGAGAATGACCAAAAAAGGCAAAAACTAGACGGGATTTGATTCTTGAAGAAAAAAAATACACGTGATAGAACTCACATTTATATTGCTTTTCCTCTGAGGACACTCTCAAGTCTCTATAGAGCTGGCAAATAGAACTCAAGCAAAAAGTTACAGCTTTTTTTTTTTCACTTTATTTTATTTTACTTTGTTTTATTGCTTAAGGTGTCAAAGGAAGTAATTGTGCCTACCAAAATGGTGAAAATTATGGGAAGAAATCCCATAAAGAAGGGAGTCACAATGGAGGAAGACCCAAAATTATCATACATACTTCCCATATACTCTTGGCTGACCCCTGAATGGCAAACACATAAGGAAGACTTGAAAAACCTTAGAGGAAAACAAGAGTTAGAAGGCTGAAAGAACTGAGCAGAGATCTCAGGGATTTCCCACTGCATAAGAGTGTGGAGTACAAATCCTTCCACATCAGAGGGACTTGTTAAACACCTCAGGTCTTTGCCTTACGGCAAGGTGTTTACATAAAAACAAGCCTCCATGAATTCAAAGAGATCAGGCAACTAGTTTAACTGTCTGATAGAACAAAAAGCAAGACTCTTCAGAGGAAGACAACAGAATCAGCAATCTACAATAAATCAGAATTTCCAGGAAAAAAAATAGCAGATAATTAAATAAGCAGAAAAATATAACCAATTATCACCTACACACACAAAAGCAGTCAATAGAAAAAGATACTATATGACTAAAATATTAGAATTAGCAGACAAGGAATTTAAAGTAGCTATTAGAATTAGGCTCAGTGTAGTAAAGCAAAAACTATCCTTACAATGAATAAAAAATAGGAAATCTTAGCATAGAAAATGGAAACTATCTTTAAAAGGACTAAATAAAAATTCTAAAATGGAAAATTACAATATATAATATGAAACTTTTCCTTGATGGACACACAAGCAGACTGGAGAGAAACGAGAATTGAACAGTAAAATTAAAGACAGATTAATAGAAATGACTTAGTCTAAAGAACTGAAAAGTAAAAGACTGAACAATAAACATCAGGTTCTAAGTGACCTGTTTGGCAATACACATCAGTCTAACATATATGAAGTAGAGTCTTAGAAGGAAAGAAAGGAGAGAAGTAGATTTAAAAAAATATATTCAAAGAAATGATCAAATATTTACTAAGTTTTGTTAAAGTATTGACCTGCAAATTCATAAACTTAAGTTAAATACAAACTGGGTTAATATAAAGAAAATCACACTTGGGTATATTATTGTCACACTGTTGAAAAACAAAAACTTGAAAACAGACAAACATAAAGAGTTAAATAACACACAAAGGAATAAATATATATATGAGAGCTGGCTCTCACCTGAAGTAATAAAAGCCAGAAGAAAGGGAACTATATCTTTGATGTCCTATAAAATATAAGTCAATTCTGAATTCTCTTTTCCATAAAAAATATAATTCAAAAATTAAGGAGAAATAAAGTCATTTTCAGATATGTGAAAGTTGAGAGAATGTATCACCATCAAACATCAGATCTGTATTATTAAAAAATGGAAAAGGGAGTGTACAGGCTAAAAGTAAATATACAAGATGAAATATAAATCTACAGAAAGAAACAGCACTGGAAATGATAAATATGTGAGTAAATATAAAATCATAATTCTCTCTTAATTTCTTTAAAGGACCTATGCCTGTTAAATGCAAAATAGTATAGCATTATATTGTTGGATTTATGATATATGTAAATATAAAATGTATTAAAACAATAACACAAAAGACAGGAGGATAATAAGGTACAATATTAATTCTAAGTAGACTGATAAATTAAGGATACATATATAATGCCTAGAGAGACCAGTAAAAATAACACAGAGGTATATAATTAAAGTTAATGGAAGAATCAAACTAGAATATTAAACTGGAATATTAAACTAATATTTTAAAAGGGCAGGAAAGAAGGAACAGAGAAATAAAAATGAGATGGGACAAATAGAAAACAAATGGCATAGTGATAGGCTTTATTCAAACTGAATTAATAATTAGGCTAAATGTAAATTACTAAACACCCCAATTAAAAGGAAGAGATTCTTAGATTTGATAGGGGAAGCAAAACCCAACTAAATGCTGCCCATAAAAAAAGCATTTTAAATATGAAGAAATAGGTTAAAAGAAAAATATATGTCATTCAAACACTAATAATAAGAAAACTAAAGTGGGTATATTCATAAGCAAACTGTGAGTTCAAGACAAGGAATATTGCTAGAAATTAAGAGGAACATTTTATAATGATAAATGAGTAAATTCATCAAGCAGGCATAACAATCTTAAATGTGTATGTACATTAATAACATTAATAACAAAGGTTCAAAACACAAGGAACAAAAAACAAAAATTAAGAGAGATAAACCAACAGTCACAGCTGGAAGTTTAAACACATCTTTCTCAGAAATTGGTAAAAAAAAAAGCGCTAGACAAAAAAATAGAAAATTTATAGAATTTACAACATCAAACCACTTGTTCTAATTGACATTCATAAAACAAACATTTCATCCAACAAAGGCAGAAAAAATAATCTTTAAAAATGCACATGAGATGTTCAGCGAGATTGGCCACATCTGGCCAACAAGATAAATCTTAAATGGCAAGATATTCACATTTAGTTCACATCAAAATTCAATTAGAAATCAATAATAAAGTTAAGTTTAAAAATTAATAATAACCTAGATATCTAAAAAAGCTCCAAATATAAGAAAATTAAACAATCTAAACTATATTCTGAATTACATGGATCTAAGAAGAAACCACAAAGGCACTAGAACTTATTTATGATTTAATGATAATTAATAATAAAAGTACAGTATATTAAAATTCACAAAATGAAGTGCTTAGAAGGAAATTCATAGCTCTATAAACTTATACTAAAAAAGGACGAAAAGTCTAAATTAATGACAAATTATCACTTTAGGAAACTAGAAAAAGAAGAGCAAATTATACATAAAGTAAATAGGCAAAAATAAATAATAAAAATAAGAAAAGAAATTAAAGAAACAGAAAACAAAAATAGCTAGACTGGTCTAGAAATTGAGAGAAAAAACAAATTAACAAGTAAGGAATTAAAAGATGCCACTTCAGATACTAAAGATATAAAAATGATGACAAAGCAATTGTATGACAATAAACTCAATGTCATGCATTAAATGTGAAAAATGGAAGAAAAAAAAAACACAACTCACCAAAACTAACACATGGAAATTGAAAATATGAATAGTCCTGTATCTATTAAAGACAATGAAATTTTTATCTAAAACCTCAATCCAGAAGATTTCAATGACCAATTCTATCAAATGTTTCAGGAAGAAATTATGTCAATCTTATAGAAAATCCTTCAGAAAACAGAAAGTACACTCCCCAACTTATTTTCTGAGACCAGCATAACTCTGATGCCAAAACCTGGCAAAAATATTGCCACAAAAGAAAATCACAGACCAAAATCTCTCATAAATATGGAAACAAATTCCTTAACAAATTATTAAAAAATAGAATTTAGCAATACATAAAAAAATACATCAAGGTTTATCCCAGGAATAAATGGTCGGCTTTATATTTGAAGATAAATGTAATCCACCATATTAACAAAATACAGAGAAGAAAATCACATAATCATTCCCACTTCAAATAAAGCACTTGATTTTATTAAAAAGAAACTCAGAAATCTAAGAAGAGAAGGGAGCATTCATTACTGATGTACGACATATGTAAAAAACTGACAGCTAATATCATACATAATTTTAATACGAAATATTGAACCCTTTCTCTCTAAGACTGGGAGCAAGGAACATATGGTTATTTTCTATTTCCTTTCATCATTATTATGATACACCTAGCTAATACAAATGCAATTTTAAAAGACATGAAGATTGTAAATGAAGAAATTAAAGTTTCTATATTTGATGAGGGCATAAACACTTATGCCCCCAAAGTTCTAAGGAAATCTACCTCCAAACACACAAGAACTGTATTGGTTTTCTAGGGCTGCCCTAACAAAATATCACAGTCTCAGTTGCATATACAACAGAAATTTATTTTCTTAAAGTTCTGGAGGCTGGAAGTCAAACACAAGGTGTGGGCAGGTTTGGTTTCCTCTAAGGCCTCTCTCCTTGGCTTGTAGATGGCAAACATCTCACAATGTGTGTGCATACCTAGTGTCTCTCTGTGTATCCAAATTTCCTATTCTTACAAGGACACCAGTCAAATTGGATTAGGGCCTACTGTAAGGGCCTCATTTTAACTTAGTCACCCTTTTCAAGACCCTATCTCCAAATACACTCATTCTGAGGTACTGAGGGTTATGCTTCAACATAATTTTGAGAGAACATAATTCAGCAGAAAATCAGAACTAATAAGTGAATTTACCAATTCTGAAGGGTATGATCAATGATATTTCAATACATTAGCAGCAAAAACAAATAGAAAATAAAATTTTTTTAAAAAGGCAAAAATTTTCATTTATAACAGCATTAAAACCAGTATATAAAAATTAACAAAAGATATGCAATATGATACTGAAAAAAATGAACTGCTCATACACACAACATGGATGAATCTTAAAAACATTATGCTGAGTGGAAGAAGCCAGACATAAAAGAATATATACTGTATTATTCTATTTATATGAAGTTCAAGAGGAGGAAAAACTATTCCATAGTAATAAAGACCAGAACCATGTTTACCTATTTGACTCTGGATTCTCTTGAAGGAAGATGAGGGAGTTTTCTGAAGTGAAGTATATGTTCTGTATCTTGACTGTGTGGTGATTAGACAGATATTCATTTATCAAAACTCAATGAATTATACACTTAGGATCTGTTCATTCACTATATGTAAATTTTACTTCTATTGTGTGTGTATGTTTGTGTAAAACTGGAGTGACATATAATACCAATTTCCAGGGAGTGACATATAATACCAATTTTTATATACTACAAAAATTATGAGAATTAGCTTTGAAATCAGACAAAGAGAACTGTAATCCCAGGTCTGTCACCTCCCATTTTGTAGCACTGGATGATCTACATAGCTTGTCTGCTCTCCAGGCAGAAAACTGGAGTGATCACAATATCCATCACATAGAGTTATCCTGAAGATTAAATAATATAATGTATGGAAAGGTTTAGAACAGTGACTAGCATATAAGATGTGCTCAAGAGTAGTAAAAATTGTTATGATTAAGATGCAGAAGATTGTTTTTAAAAAGGGAAATAGTGGTTTCTCCCTTAGACTGAATTGTCTTCTAATTGTCTTCTAATGCACGATATCCACAAGCAAAGAGAGAGAGAGATGGATGAAGGATAAAAGAAAAATGGATTGGAGAAGCTGCTGCAATTAAGGCAGAAAGCTAACATTAGCATAATCGAAGGAGACTGAGGGATTCAGTGACATTTCTCAGGGATATTGTGAGGATTAAATGAGGTGCGACATGAAAAATTACTTGGCTGGTGTCTGGATTGAGTAAATCCTCAATAAGTTTCCAAAATGAATTTATTTGTATTCATACTTAACTTTTTCCAAAACACAGATACTGATAAACATAACGAAGCTTTTTTAAAAAGCTTTATTTTATTCAGAAAATATACCATATAAACTATTCCCTCTGAAGCCCGCGTGCCTAGAGCCCGTGCTCCGTAACAAGAGAAGCCACCACAATGAGAAGCCCACGCACCGCAACGAAGACCCAACGCAGCCAAAAGTAGATAAATAAATAAATTTATAATAAATAAATAAATAAACTATTCCCTAATAGTTCATCCCAATTAGCTGGTATTCATGTTTTCACAGGATGTATTTGGAGCAGATTATAAAACTTACTTATGTGGTGGCCTTAAAAATTTATCCTTTGATATAAATCCATATATCTGAGTAAAAGATGTTTTACTTTAATAGTTACTCATCTATAGTTATTCCATTTTAGTTTTCCCCCCAATCAAAGCATTTTAATCATCCCTGTTGCTTCTGCAATCTATTACCCTTTGTTTAGTTCTAAAGGTTCATGACACTGTTCAGATCTCAGCCAGTTTCGATTAGCTTTTGAATTTTTAAACCACTGAAAACTCTGTCAAATTGTTATACTGAATAGCTACTGAAGGACTTAGTATATAATTCAGTCTGTTCAGAAATTCTCCTCTTAATCATGCTGCTTATCATAAGTTATTTTGAGTATGTGATTTTGACATAATTCCTTTTATTTCCCCCTCAATAAAATAATTAAACATAGTTTTCTATTCTATTTTTGGCCAACTTATGATCATTTATAAAATAAATCTGTATGCTCTGAATTATTAGTATTTGCATTTTTTAGTAATTGGGTTTTTTATTTTTTAAAAACAAAACCTCTTCAATATTGATCTATTTCAATAATCAACAGAGCCTTTTCAAACCAAGGGTCAGGGAAGAGTCAAGTGGGGATGATTCTTTCTCAAGTGGAAATATTAAAAATCAGTTATCACTTTTACTGCTCACCCACAGACCTCTCAAATAGCAACAGTGAAAAAAATTAAAACTATCTTGTCTTCTCTATCACAGAATAATTTGAGAAAAGTAGGTAGAAAATAAAGAAATTCTGGAAAGATCTGTCAAAAACCACATATAATTCCTCAATGCTACTTTCCATTAAAATTAAACCAACTAACTTTAGGGTTTAGAAACATATTTCATGAGCAGATAAGGATAAGGTATGATATAATTCATACAAACATATTAATAAAGAGAGATTTCCTGGGACACCAATCACCATTTTATTCCTAACAGTCTTGAAAAAAAGAGACAACAATTCCAAAATGGAGTCCTTGTGCTAAGCCCACATCAAAAGACCAAGGCTTAATACCTAACTTAATTGCAGTTACAACCTCCCCCAGGAATGCAGACTTAACCTGTCAGTCTGGAATTTTCTGGTCAGCACCAATGAGGTAATCTGCCACATAGGCCCTTTTCCATCAACCAAAGGAAAATGAGGTCATCTGCTCTCTCCTTTTCCCTCCGCCACTTGCCTTTAACAACCTTCCATACTGTACACCTCCTTGGAGCTCCTCTCTACTTGCTAGATGGGATGTTGAGTCATGACTCATTCAATAAAGCCAGTTAGGTCTTTGAAACTCACTTAGTTGTATTTCTGTTACTTAACAGTGTGATTATATCCCCTAAAATCATTTTTACATTAATATACTTAAGAATTTCCTTTTTAAAAAAATGTTTGAAATATGTTAACTTTTATAGGCAAATGTAAAATTTAGCTCAGACACATTCCATTTTAATATAACTCAAATTAATTACAGATTTCTTTAAGGTTTCATTCATCATTGCTAGTCTTTTTCTTCCATATGTAGATGATAGATAGATGATAGATAGATAGATAGATAGATAGATAGATAGATAGATAGATAGATAGATAGATACTAAACCTTTCTTAGTATGTGGCAAAGGATCAGCAAGACAAAGCTGTTCTTTTTATAAAATACCTTAATTCAACTGTTTTTATGAGTATTATTAAAGCTCAGAATTCTTACATATCGACTGAAAGAAAAAAAAAAAAGCACAATGTAAAAGCTGTGAGTCGAGTTTATTCAGTGTCTTACTGAGGACTATAGCCTGGGAGACAGCCTCTCAGAGAGCTCTGAGAAACTGTTCCAAAGAGGTAAGGGGAGAAGGCAGCACATTTGTGATTTTGGCAAAGGGAGTACACGTAACCAAGCACACATATCAGTAGAAGGTTGCTACTAGTCACAAGGAACAGATATCTTAGTTAATGGTTTTAGAACTTTTCTAAGTATGGGAAGATAGAAGAATCCAGGTTTATAAAATTTTTCTCCTGAAAATATCTAACTATCTGAGGGACTGTTCTGCCAGTTTTTCTCAGAGCACAGAGTGCCTCATTCCTGATCTCCGCCCTGAACTCTTTTCAGGGTGTGTTGAAGGTAAGTGGCTGCAGTGGCTAAGGACTCAATCCTTGTAGAGTCAGATGGTGAGTGACATTCTTTAGTTGGCAGACATAAAAAGACTATATAATGGTGAGTTAAAAAGAAAAATCGAACTTCTGTCCTTCTTTGTGGTTAATGTTTTTTGTTCTAGTTTGTTTTAGTCTACACTGGGTGTTCTAAGAAAGAATAATATTCATGCACTTCCTTTCCATGGCCCCTTCTTAAGCAGGAGAGGCCATCACTGTGCCTCTAAAGTAAAATAATTTTTTAAAGATAAAATCATGGCTCTCATACAAATACAAAACTAATGCTTGTCAAATGCTATATTTAACTCCTCAGTGAGGGAACCAGTAACATATTAAAACTCTTAAAATTGTCATATATAGGCAATCAGGAATTCTGAAATGAATTTACAAATAGATGCAAAACTGGTCACTACCTATAGGGCAATAATCAATTACATTCAACCTGACACATCTCATTTGTATTTCTGTGGACAAAAATTACTTGTATTATTATCAGTTTTCTCAAAATAGCTATGTAAAATAGCTCAAAGAAAACGAAAGGTAAAGAAAGCCGAGAGGGTTGCACTAAGTAGAAGAATTACTAATCTTGTTTGACCATTTCAAAGTCCTTCACTATTTTTTTCTGACACTAAAATGTCCTTAAAAGTCTCCTTAAAAGTCTTATTAAGCTCCTTAAAGTTGTGTTCTAATTAGAGCTGAAATAAATAGCTTTAGTTTTCAAGACTATAGGTAGTGATAGGATGGCATTTTATGTCTCACACAGAGTTCATAGAGTGTATTGGAAAAACGAAGTAGTTTCCTATGTGTGAGAGAGAGAACAAGATTTGGGGAGTTTCCACAAAGGGTAGAAACAAGTGTTCTTAGGGGAAAAGGTAATGAGTGTTGATGGAGTGGGAAAGTTATGAAAGCAGAGACCAAAGAGGTATGGTTGGGTCTGCGTCAGCAGGCAGCATGGCTGTGAGGGACAGCACTAACTCACGCAGAGCAGCTGAGCCCAGCATGGAGTTGCGTGTTCTATCTCATGCAGTGGTACGGACTGCAACTCCCACAGACTAGGAATGAGCCCTACTCCTAGCTTTCGGATCCATGTAAGCCCAGAGTTCTTGACTAGAGGAAGGTATCTTAAAAGCCTACATCTCTATTCTAACCCCAGGACTCAGGACTCAACAGCTGGCTTCATTTGACTTAAAAAGTAGAGTAATGTGACATTTTTGAAACTCAAATATAGTATAATAAATCCATTCTCACTATAGTATTAAGCCTTTGGTGAGTGGCATTACAAGAAAGGATTATTTGTTCTGTGGTTACTTTTACTTTCAAGGCTGATTTAGAACAGATTTCTTATTTTGGGAAAATAAAGATAGGAAACATAATATTAAAACACATAATTATATTGCAGAGTATGTATAATAAACTGTTCCCTAAAAACCTTGCAAGTTTAGGATTTTTTTCTAATTATTTCAAGATTAGAGATTAGTAGTCTGTTAAGGAAATTTAATAATGGATGTGAATAAATGAGCTTTTCCTACCAATCTATGAAATTTTCATCATTCATAGCTTCACGAAAGAGAACATATTTCTAGAAAAGCCAACATGTTTCTTTCATAGATATTTCAGAAAACAACATGAGTTATCAGAATAATATTATCCCCTTAAATAGATATAACATCATTTATATCTACACACACACTTAAGTGGTTGATTCATACACCCATTCAATAAATATTTATCCACTGATTTCTGTGTGTCAGACAGTGTGCTGGGAACACAGCAATGGACTAAACAGGCAAAGTCCCTGCTCTCACAGAGCTAGTATTTCAGTGAAGAGAAAAAAAATGGAAATAAATGGAGAAAAAGTAAGTGTACAAAGAGGATGTAAGTATCAAGCAATGGAGAAGAAAATTTATTGAAGTGCTCAGGGGAGGATTTAGTGAAAAAGTCACAACTGAGCAAAATTCTAAAATTGTGGAAACAGAGATATATGCAGATTGCTAGGCAAAGAGATCTGCAGAAGAGAGATTAAAAAAAAAAAAACTAGGAGCAACAACAAAAACAACATATACCCTGAGGATGGAACATGAAGCACGCCTAGAATGTTTAGGAACAGCAAAGAGGTAAGTATGGCTGGAGCCCACTGAGAGGAGAGAGCTGTAGGGAATGTTAAAGAGGCCACATCTGGGATCACACTGTGAAAGTTACTGTAAGAAATCTGAGTGAAATGGAAAGCCATCTCCTGTAACATGTGATGACAGCAGCTTAATTCCAAGACTGCTAGACATCTACACAAGCATAATGTCCATACAAAGCACTCAAATTTGGTGGTTATAAAATATTAACTTGCAGCATTAAATTTGCAAATTATTAAATTACACTATATGTTCAGTTGCTGTAACTGACACCTAAGTATCAGTGATGAGAGCAAGGTAAATATGTATCTCTCTCTTGCATAAAAATCAAGGCATAAGCAAACCAAGGCTGGCAAGACACTCTCTAGTATCAGGGACCCAAGTTTCTTACTAATTTCTTTTCTATCTTTAGGATTTTGCCCTTATCTGTGTGTTCCAAAATGAAGCATGACCACACCACTACTCTCATGAGTAGGAGAGAGGAAAGGAAAATGTAAGGTTATACCCTTCCTATAAAGGTGTGACCAGGCATTTGAACACATCATTTCTTCCCCTAACCCCACTGGAGATTATTTAGTCACACAGTTACCCAAAACTGAAAGGGAGTCTGGGACATGTAGTCTTTATTCTGGGTGAACACATGCCAAGTTAAAATTAGGAGTTCTATTATAAGGTAAGAAAAGGATAAAGAATATTAAGAACAATTAGTTGCCTCTGGTTTAAGAAGATTCAAATACATCCTTGTAGCCTATCTTATACTCAATAAAATTTAATTTTAAAATGCATTAAACATCCTTTAAAAGTCTGGTATAAAGGAAAGAGTACCTGACAAAAGGCCAAAGGATGTTTGTATTCAATACTATCACGAATCTACCAAGAATTAGCTGTGCAACCTTCTCTTACAGTCAGTATGTCATCCGTAGTACTGGATAGCACCTAAACAAAAGATTCTCCCCAAAACGTTAGAGAAGTCACTATTATCAAGTGCAAAATTATTCTAAAATACTGAAACTTGCACAATGATATAAAAATTCAAGGGTAGAAATATCAGGCCTCCAGCCCAAGGGACACCAGATGTGTCTCTTAAAAGCCAATAAAGTATGGGAGAAAATATTTGCAAATGAAGCAACTGACAAGGCATTAATCTCCAAAATATACAAACAGATCATGCAGCTCAGTAACAAAAAAACAAACAACCCAGTCAAAAAAATGGACAGAAGACCTAAAGAGACATTTCTCCATAGAAGACATACAGATGGCCAAGAGTCACATGAAAAGCTGCTCAACATCACTAATTCTTAGAGAAATGCGAATTAAAACTACAATGAGGTATCACCTCACACCGGTCAGAATGGCCATCATCAAAAAATCTACAAACGGGAGGAGCTTCAAGATGGTGGAAGAGTAAGACATGGAGATCACCTTTGTCCCCACAAATACATCAGAAATACATCTACATGTGGAACAACCCCTACAGAACACTTACTGAACGCTGGCAGAAGACCTCAGACCTCCCAAAAGGCAAGAAACTCCCCACGTACCTGGGTAAGGCAAAAGAAATAAAGAAGAAACAGAGACAAAGAATAGGGACGGGACCCGCACCAGTGGGAGGGAGCTGTGAAGGAGGAAAGGTTTCCACACACTAGGAAGCCCCTTCGCGGGCGGAGACTGCGGGTGGCAGAGGGGGGAAGCTTCGGAGCCACGGAGGAGAGCGCAGCCACAGGGGTGCGGAGGGCAAAGCGGAGAGATTCCCACACAGAGGCTCGGGGCCGAGCAGCATTCACCAGCCCGAGAGGCTTGTCTGCTCACCCGCCGGGGCGGGCGGGGGCTGGTAGCTGAGGCTCGGGCTTGGAGGTCAGATCCCAGGGAGAGGACTGGGGTTGGCGGCGTGAACACAGCCTGAAGGGGGCTAGTGCGCCACAGCTAGCCGGGAGGGAGTCCGGGAAAAGGTCTGGAACTGCCGAAGAGGCAAGAGACTTTTTCTTGCCTCTTTGTTTCTCGCTGCGTGAGGAGAGGGGATTAGGAGCACCGCCTAAACGAACTCCAGAGACGGGCACGAGCCGCGGCTATCAGCGCGGACCCCAGAGACGGGCATGAGACACTAAGGCTGCTGCTGCTGCCCCAAGAAGCCTGTGTGCAAGCACAGGTCACTATCCACACCTCCCCTCCCGGGAGCCTGTGCAGCTCGCCACTGCCAGGGTCCCGTGATCCAGGGACAACTTCCCCGGGAGAACGCACGGCGCGCCTCAGGCTGCTGCAACGTCACGCCGGCCTCTGCTGCCGCAGGCTCGCCCCACATCCGTACCCCTCCCTCCCCCCAGCCTGACTGAGCCAGAGCCCCAGAAGCAGCTGCTCCTTTAACCCCGTCCTGTCTGAGCAAAGAACAGACGCCCTCAGGCGACCTACAACCAGAGGCGGGTCCAAATCCAAAGCTGAACCCCGGAAGCTGTGCAAACAAAGAAGAGAAAGGGAAATTTCTCCCAGCAGATTCAGGAGCAGCGGATTAAATCTCCACAATCAACTTCATGTACCTGCATCTGTGGAATACCTAAATAGACAACAAATCATCCCAAATTGAGGTGGTGGACTTTGGGAACAAAGATATATGTATATTTTTCCCTTTTTCTCTTTTTCCATGTGGATGACAGCGTCTTGGTGCTCCGGCTGGGCATCAGGGCTGTGCCACTGAGGTGGGAGAGCCAAGTTCAGGACATTGGTCCACCAGAGACCTCCCAGCTCCATGTAATATCAAATGGCGAAAATCTCCCAGAGATCTCCATCTCAACGCCAAGACCAAGCTCCATTCAACGACTAGCAAGCTACAGTGCTGGACACCGTATGCCAAACAACTAGCAAGACAGGAACACAACCCCACCCATTAGCAGAGACGCTGCCTAAAATCATAATAAGGTCACAGATACCCCAAAACACACCACCGGACGCGGACCTGCCCACCAGAAAGACAAGATCCAGCCTCATCCACCAGAACACAGGCACTAGTCCCCTCCACCAGGAAGCCTACACAACCCACTGAACCAACCTTAGCCACTGGGGACAGACACCAAAAACAACGGGCAGTACAAACCTGCAGCCTGTGAAAAGGAGACCCCAAACACAGAAAGTTAAGCAAAATGAGAAGGCAGAGAAACACACAGCAGATGAAGAAGCAAGGTAAAAACCCACCAGACCAAACAAATGAAGAGGAAATAGGCAGTCTATCTGAAAAAGAATTCAGAATAATAAGAGTAAAGATGATCCAAAATCTTGGAAATAGAATGGAGAAAATACAAGAAACGTTTAACAAGAACCTAGAAGAACTAAAGAGCAAACAGACAACCATGAACAACACAATAAATGAAATTAAAAATTCTCTAGAAGGAATCAATAGCAGAATAACTGAGGCAGAAGAACGGATAACTGACCTGGAAGATAAAATAGTGGAAATAACTACTGCAGAGCAGAATAAAGATAAAAGAATGAAAAGAATTGAGGACAGTCTCAGAGACCTCAGGGACAACATTAAATGCACCAACATTCGAATTATATGGGACCCAGAAGAAGAAGAGAAAAAGAAAGGGTCTGAGAAAATATTTGAAGAGATTACAGTGGAAAACTTCCCTAATAAGGGAAAGGAAATAGTCAATCAAGCCCAGGAAGCGCATAGAGTCCCATACAGGATAAATCCAAGAAGAAACACGCCAAGACACATATTAATCAAACTATCAAAAATTAAATACAAAGAAAAAATATTAAAAGCAGCAAGGGAAAAACAACAAATAACATACAAGGGAATCCCCATAAGGTTAACAGCTGATCTGTCAGCAGAAACTCTGCAAGCCAGAAGGGAGTGGCAGGACATATTTAAAGTGATGAAAGGGGAAAATCTACAACCAAGATTACTCTACCCAGCAAGGATCTCATTCAGATGTGACGGAGCAATTAAAACCTTTACAGACAAGCAAAAGCTACGAGAATTCAGCACCACCAAACCAGCTTTAAAACAAATGTTAAAGGAGCTTCTCTAGGCAGGAAACACAAGAGAAGGAAAAGACCTACAATAACAAACCCAAAATAATTATGAAAATGGAATTAGGAACATACAAATGGATAATTACCTTAAATGTAAATGGATTAAATGCTCCAACCAAAAGACATAGACTGGCTGAATGGATACAAAAACAGGACCCATATATATATGCTGTCTACAAGAGACCCACTTCAGACATAGGGACACATACAGACTGAAAGTGAAGGGATGGAAAAAGATACTCCATGCAAATGGAAATCAAAAGAAAGCTGGACTAGCAATTCTCATATCAGACAAAATAGACTTTAAAATAAAGACTATTACAAGAGACAAAGAAGGACACTACATAATGATCAAGGGATCGATCCAAGAAGAAGATATAACAATTGTAAATACTTATGCACCCAACAGAGGAGCACCTCAATACATACGGCAAATACTAACAGCCATAAAAGGGGAAATCGACAGTAACACAATCATAGTAGGGGACTTTAACACCCCACTTTCTCCAATGGACAGATCATCCAAAATGAAAATAAATAAGGAACCACAAGCTTGAAATGACACATTAAACAAGATGGACTTAATTGATATTTATAGGACATTCCATCCAAAAACAACAGAATGCAGTTTCTTCACAAGTACTCATGGAACATTCTCCAGGATAGATCATATCTTGGGTCACAAGCCAGCCCTCAATAAATTTAAGAAAATTGAAATTGTATCAAGTATATTTTCCGACCAAAATGCTATCAGACTAGATATCAATTACAGGAAAAAATCTGTAAAAAATACAAACACATGGAGGCTAAATAATATACTACTTAATAACCAAGAGATAACTGAAGAAATCAAGGGGAAATCAAAAACTACCTAGAAACAAATGACAGTGAAAACACGACGACCCAAAACCTATGGGATGCAGCAAAAGCAGTTCTAAGAGGGAAGTTTTTAGCAATACAATCCTGCCTTAAGAAACAGGAAACATCTCAAATAAAAAACCTAACCTTATACCTAAAGCAATCAGAGAAAGATGAACAAAAAAACCCCAAAGTTAGCAGAAGGAAAGAAATCATAAAGATCAGATCCGAAATAAATGAAAAAGAAATGAAGGAAACAATAGCAAAGATCAATAAAACTAAAAGCTGGTTCATTGAGAAGATAAACAAAATTGATAAGCCATTAGCCAGACTCACCAAGAAAAAAGGGAGAAGACTCAAATCAATAGAATTAGAAATGAAAAATGAGAAGGAACAACTGACACTGCAGAAATACAAAGGATCATGAGAGATTACTACATGCAACTATATGCCAATAAAATGGACAACCTGGAAGAAACGGACAAATTCTTAGAAAAGCACAACCTTCTGAGACTAAACCAGGAAGAAATAGAAAATATAAACAGACCAATCCCAAGCACTGAAATTGAAACTGTAATTAAAAATCTTCCAACAAACAAAAGCCCAGGACCACATGGCTTCACAGGTGAATTCTATGAAACATTTAGAGAAGAGCTAACACCTATCCTTCTCAAACTCTTCTAAAATATGGCAGAGGGAGGAACACTCCCAAACTCATGCTACGAGGCCACCATCACCCTGATAACAAAACCAGACAAAGATGTCACACAGAAAGAAAACTACAGGGCAATATCATTGATGAACATAGATGCAAAAATCCTCAATGAAATACTAGCAAACAGAATCCAACAGCACATTAAAAGGATCATACACCATGATCAAGTGGGGTTTATCCCAGGAATGCAAGGATTCTTCAATATATGCAAATCAATCAATGTGACACACCATATTAACAAATTGAAGAATAAAAACCATATGATCATCTCAATAGATGCAGAAAAAGCTTTCGACAAAATTCAACACCAATTTATGATAAAAACCCTCCAGAAAGTAGGCATACAGGGAATCTACCTCAACATAATAAAGGCCATATATGACAAACCCACAGGCAACATCATCCTCAGTGAGGGAACCTGAAACCATTTCCACTAAGATCAGGAACAAGACAAGGTTGCCCACTCTCACCACTATTATTCAACATTGTTTTGGAAGTTTTAGCCACAGCAATCAGAGAACAAAATGAAATAAAAGGAATCCAAACCAGAAAAGAAGAAGTAAAGTTGTCACTGTTTGCAGATGACATGATACTATAAATAGAGAATCCTAAAGATGCTACCAGAAAACTAATAGAGCTAATCAATGGATTTGGTAAAGAAGCAGGATACAAAATTAATGCACAGAAATCTCTTGCAATCCTATACACTAATGATGAAAAATCAGAAAGAGAAATTAAGGAAACACTCCCATTTACCATTGCAACAAAATGAATAAAATACCTAGGAATAAACCTACCTAAGGAGACAAAAGATCTGTACGCAGAAACCTATAAGACACTGATGAAAGAAATTAACGATGATAACAAATAGATGGAGAGATATACCATGTTCTTGGATTGGAAGAATCAACATTGTGAAAATGACTATACTACCCAAAGCAATCTACAGATTCAATGCAATCCCTATCAAACTACCAATGGCAATTTTCACAGAATTAGAACAAAAATTTTCACAATTTGTATGGAGACACAAAACACCCCGAATAGCCAAAGGAATCTTGAGAAAGAAATATGGAGCTAGAGAAAACAGGCTCCCAGACTTCAGACTATACTACAAAGCTATAGTAATCAGGACAGTATGGTACTGGCACAAAAACAGAAATATAGACCAATGGAACAGGATAGAAAGCCCAGAGATAAACCCAGGCACCTATGGTCACCTTATCTTTGATAAAAGAGGCAAGAATATACAATGGAGAAAAGACAGCCTCCTCAGTAAGTGGTGCTGGGAAAACTGGACAGGTACATGTAAAAGAATGAAATTAGAACAGTCCCTAACACCATACATAAAAATAAACTCAAAATGGATTAAAGACCTAAATGTAAGGCCAGACACTATCACACTCTTAGAAGAAAATATAGGCAGAACACTATGACATACATCACAGCAAGATTCTTTTTGACCCAACTCCTAGAGAAATGGAAATAAGAACACAAATAAACAAATGGGACCTAATGAAACTTAAAAGCTTTTGCACAGCAAAGGAAACCATAAACAAGACGAAAAGACAACCCTCAGAATGGGAGAAAATATTTGCAAATGAAGCAACTGACAAAGGATTAATCTCCAAAATTAGAAGCAGCTCATACAGCTCAATATCGAAAAAAGAAACAATCCAATCCAAAAATAGGCAGAAGACCTAAACAGACATTTCTCCAAAGAAGATATACAGATTGCCAACAAACACATGAAAGAATGCTCAACATCATTAATCATTAGAGAAATGCAAATCAGAACTACAATGAGATATCATCTCACACCAGTCAGAATGGCCATGATCAAAAAATCTACAAACAATAAATGCTGGAGAGGGTGTGGAGAAAAGGGAACCCTCTTGCACTGTTGGTGGGAATGTAAACTTATATAGCCACTATGGAGAACATTATGGAGGTTCCTTTAAAAACTAAAAATAGAACTACCATACAACCCAGCAATCCCACTACTGGGCATATACCCTGAGAAAACCATAATTCAAAAAGAGTCATGTACCACAACGTTCATTGTAGCTCTATTTACAATAGCCAGGACATGGAAGCAACCTAAGTGTCCATCGACAGATGAATGGATAAAGAAGATGTGGCACATATATACAATGAATATTACTCAGCCATAAAATGAAACAAAATTGAGTTATTTGTAGTGAGGTGGATGGACCAGAGTCTGTCATACAGAGTGAAGTAAGTCAGAAAGAGACAAACAAATACCGTATGCTAACACATATATAAGGAATCTTAAAAAAATAAAAATGGTCATGAAGAACCTAGGGGCAGAATGGGAATAAATATGCAGACCTACTAGAGAATTGACTTGAGGACATGGGGAGTGGGAAGGGTAAGCTGGGACAAAGTGAGAGAGTGGCATGGACATATATACACTACCAAATGTAAAACCGATAGCTAGTGGGAAGCAGCTGCATAGCACAGGGAGATGAGCCCGGTGCTGTGTGACCACCTAGAGGGGTGGGATAGGGAGGGTGGGAGGGAGACGCAAGAGGGAGGAGATATGGGGATATATGTATATGTATAGCTGATTCACTTTGTTATAAAGCAGAAACTAACCAACCATTGTAAAGAAATTATATTCCAATAAAGATGTTAAAAAAAAATCTACAAACAATAAATGCTGGAGAGGGTGTGGAGAAAATGGTACCCTCCTACACTATTGGTGGGAATGTAATTGGTACAGCCACTACGGAGGTTCCTTTACAAACTATAAATAGACCTCCCATATGATCCAGCAATCCTACTCCTGGGCATGTATCCAGAGAAAATCATAATTCGAAAAGATACATGCACCCCAATGTTCACTGCAGCACTGTTTACAATAACCAGGACATGGAAGCAACCTAAATGTCCATCAACGGATGAATGGATAAAGAAGATGTAGGACATATATACAATGAAATATTACTCAGCCATGAAAAAGAACAAAATACTGCCACTTGCAGAGACATGGATGGACCTAGAGATTGTAATACCGAGTGAAGTAAATCAGACAGAGAAAGACAAATATCATATGATATCACTTATATGTTGAATCTAAAAAACGGTACTAATGAACCTATTTACAAAACAGAAATAGAGTCACAGGTGTAGAAAAGACACTTATGTATTAGCAAGGGGGAAGGGGGGGAGGGATAAATTGGGAGACTGGGATTGACATATACACACTACAGTATATAAAATATTAATAGATAACTAATAAGAACTTACTGTATAGCACAGGGAACTCTACTCAATACTCTGTAATGACCTCTGTGGGAAAAGAATCTAAAGAGTGGATATATGTATATGTATAACTGATTCACTTTGCTGTACACCTGAAACTAATACAATATTGTAAATCAACTCTACTCCAATAAAAATTAATTAAAAAAAAAAGCCAATACAACTTGTCTCTATCCTTGTACCTCTGTACAAATGGAACTCTATGACTGCCTCGCTGACAGGGCACAAGGACTGGGCTGAATGCACCACAGGACACTGGCTGACATCCCTGAGGTGGCACCTGATACACAAGCCAGATGACCTTTCAGCATAGATAAGGAATCAGCAGTTTGTTTTTACACAGCCAATGAATCCACCGCCACAATATTCATTCAAGGAAAGCCATCGGTTGCAAATGTGCCAGTGAACTCAAAGAAGCGCCTTATTTGGGCTTGTAAGTCATAGCAGAAGCTAAGATTATCTGTCATGTGTTGGAAATGCATTGGATATGCAAAATCATCTTTTTAGAGATTTTTGCTTCATTGAATGCATTTCCCCATAGCCCATTTGTGGTTCTAGTATCTTGCCACCAGCTTTCCAGTGCTCAGGAAGCATGCATTCACAGGGCCAAAGCCAGTTATGTCAAAAGTCTGGTCCTTGTCTCTGTCTCCATGAGTGCACTGAATTCTCCTGTAGAAGTACAGAAAGGAAAGTTTTCAGTCTTCATGTTGTAGCCAGAGTCACAGTTCCCAGGAAAGCCAGTTAGTCTGGAAAACCAGTATCCAAACATAAAAGAAAAAAGAAATATTATAGTGTCAATTGATGTTGCAACCTAACAAATTTTTAATAGAAAAAAAAAATTTAAAGGAGGGGGCCTCACAAACAAACAGAAATGCAAAAATTTACAAAAGCGTCTCTCCATTTAGGTACTAACAAGTGTAATCTATCTGAAATAATTAGAGTGATTTGATGCTGCATATTTTGATTTCAATATCTTTCTTTTTAAGCTGCAGGGTGAGGAACATGATTAAAATAAATGATTAAAACACATCCTGCTGTACATAATTCAAATGTTCCATGAGAATCAGGGATGTTGCTTTAATGTGTTAATTTTATGGTCTATTTAAAAGGCAAAACCTAGTTATAATGACGTAGCACAAACAGATAAACTTGGCAGCCCGTCTCTGTGGATAATTGAGGTGCACAACATACAGAGTTCAACTTATCCATTCTAATCTACTTCAAACAATGGGGATTGAGTCACTGGAATAAAAACTGATGCTTTCATTCAGTCTACCTTTAAAAAAAAAAAAAAAAAAAAAAAAAGCCAGGCTATTTGGTACTATGGGCTGAAAAAAAAGACAAAATGTCAATGCACACGAAAACCTTTCAGGTCCTAAAATTGTTCTATCCTTACTATAGCTACCTTTGTTATAAACACTTTTATAAAACGGGGAAGTTACCCCTCCTTTAAAAATAAATCTTCAGGGCTTCCCTGGTGGCCCAGTGGTTAAGAATCCGCCTGCCAACGCAGGGGACACGGGTTTGAGCCCTAGTCTGGGAAGATCCCACATGACGTGGAGCAACTAAGCCCGTGCACCACAACTACTGAGCCTGCGCTCTAGAGCCCGCGTGCCACAACTACTGAGTCTGCGTGCCACAACTACTGAAGCCCGTGCGCCTAAAGCCCATGTTCTGCAACAAGAGAAGCCACCACACTGAGAAGCCTGTGCACCGCAACGAAGAGTAGCCCCCGCTCACCACAACCGGAGAAAGCCAACACGCAGCAACGAAGACCCAACGCAGCCAAAAATAAATAAATAAAATAAATTTATTAAAAAAAAAATTCTAAAAAAAAAGATCTTCAAAAACTACTTTTGGCATACAAACTATAAAAAAAAATTGTATTAAGTGAAAATACCATTTACTTTAGAGTGATAAAGCCAGAATTTCAATCATGGTTCCGCCATTTTCTCACACTTGGTGGGAGGATTCAATGATTCAATGAATATATACATTTCATATTCATCATATATATATAATTAACTGTCATGTTATAGGCAATAAGCATATCTTAATTATCTCCCATTTTAAGCACAACGTTTAATATAAAAGACTGCAGTACACTGGTTAAGAGCATGGAGTCTGGCGCCACGACTCTGGTGTCTGCTTGGGTTTGAATCCTGGTTCTTTTGACTTTGTGTCTCTGTTCCACAGTTTCCTCTTCTGTAAAACTGGGTTAATAATAGTATATACTGCATAGGATTGTTACGAGGGTAAACTGAGTCCATTTATTTGTACTGAGGAGAAAGGGCCTGGGAAATCAGCCAAGGTGAAAGGAGGCCAGGAAGGTGCATGGAGTACCAGCTCTTCAGAGTAAAGCAGACATTGCCTTTAGTCCACACAATTGAGCCATAGAGGGGAGATGAGATTGGAGCCTCCAGGCTAGTCATGGACCAACTAATGCAGGGCAGAGCTCAGCCTCAGAGGAAAAGAACATGAGCAAGACACCACCAGCCAGAAGATGAGGCAGCACCTCTCGAGAGCTAACAATACCTGAGGGAGCTGCTTAGGTCTGAATGCCTCAACAGTAGAGCCAATGGAGGCCACCAACACCCACACATGCTGGGCCCTTAGGCAATAGTTTAGACCTGCTGTGATGACAAACAGAAAGAGGAAATGATGTCTTTGCAGGCAGTTGTACGAGGAGGTAGACATCTGTTTTTCTCTCCCTCCTCCTGCTCCAATACAATGGGCATAAATCTCAGGAAGAAACTTAATAAAGTACTATCTCCACACTTGAAGAGCTTACAACTAGTTGGTTAGACAAACATGCAAACAAAGAGATACTGTACAATTAACATGAGGACTTCATAACAAGGTATTGTTTGTGTTGGGTCCTGAAGGATGGGTATAAATTCTCCAAGCAGACAAGGGAGACAAAGGAATCTAGAGGTAACATTCGATGTGAATATCATGAAGAAATTCTCAGAGGCCTGGAAGCGCATGATATGTTCCAAAAGAGTACTTAATTAGAATTATGGTTACCAGGGAAGGAATGGAGGAGGAAGAAGTAGGGAAAAAGCTAGAAAGAAGAGCTCCAAGGTAGAAGTCTGGAAAGAGTTTCACATTAGATATTGAAGGGTCTTCCCTTTATGCTAAGATAAAGAGTAGGAGATTTATTCAGTAGGAAATCAGAAACTGGCAAGAGTTTGAACACAGGGGAGTGTGACATGGTCAGATTTACATTTTGATCTGTATCACCAATAGTAATATGGAAAGTGCACTGGAAGGGAGAGGCTGGGGCATAGAAAAGAGATTCAGTAATGCAGACCACCAGAACTATGTCCACAGCAGTTACAGTTATCAAAAATGAGACAATAAAAAAGGATGGGGACTTTTGAGTCCCAAGTATCGTAAGTTCTCTCCCTTATTTTTTTAACAAGTCATGAAAATCAACTGGTGGGGAATAATTGTAAGAGTAATACCTGATATAAGAAATTTTAGTAAAGGAAATAAACACTATTTCAAGGTTGTAAAAGATCATGTTTTACTAGACCAGAAATCTCCCTAGGCATTAGTAAACCATCACAAACCATTAATTTCATGGTTGTCTACTCTGTAAAAACCTATGGCTGAGTTCCTTCATAAATACATACATACATACGCACGCACATAATATATATATATATAATATATACATTATATATATATATATATTATGTGTGTGTGTGTGTATATATATATGTGTGTATATATATATACACACACACACGTATATACATACATAAATGGAACAGACCACACGAATACCCCCAAAACATCTGATGCTGATAAGTAAATACTGTCATTTACTAGAGGTTTAACTCCATATTGACCCCACTTTAGCTCTCTATTTGACCCTTCTTTTCCAATTGGGAGAAGGAAAGTACAGTAAATGAGCCGTAATTTTTGGCAATGCATATTTAAAATAAGGTCTGCCAAGTTAAAAACTGAAAATGCAGCAGCTGTTTGCCTAAAACATAGGCCAAGAAATTCCTGCATGACTGACAATATGCTTTTGCTTCTGGCCACACAATCTCTGACCAGGTATTCATTTCAGCAGCTGTCAGCCAAATCTTGAGAGGAGAGTTTTTCTCACTATAGAGGAGAAGATCCCTAAAAGAGAAGGATTAAGTGTTGATACACAATAATGGGAGTCCTTCTAAGGAGGAAATCTGTATATTCAACCAGGAGGAAATCTACATGGGAATGGAAAAGCAACCATTCTCACAGTGTAGGCAGATTAAACACGGCAGATATCCTGAATATTTGGAGAAGTGTCTTACTTCGCTTGCAGAAGAGAGCTCCCAGGGCCAGTCCATGGGGCCTGGGACTAAAAGATACTGTTTCCTAAGCTGTGTGGAATGTGCCTTCCGGATGCTGGCCACACCAGGCGCCCATATCTCTGTGATGGCAACAGTGGAAGGGGCAGCGGCAAACACTGAGAAAGTGTCTAAGGCAGCACCATCTCCCACATCAGCCTGCAGCTGTGATGGGACCAGGGCCAAAGGCATTTGTGGAAGCAGTCCAACAGGGGCAATGGCTATTGCCTGGCAAGGGGGCAGCCAGCAGGTGAGGAAATAACGCCTAAGGCTCAAAATGTAAAGAAATTCCACAATGATAACTGCAGTTAATAGCACCAAAGACACAGCAATAATTTAGAAAATGAAAACTTGGGGGAGTAAGGGGGCAAGTAAATAACCCTTTCACTTTGCATGTTCAACTTCATAACAGAGGGAGGAAAGTCAGACAGATGGAGATAAGATTATCACACTTACTACTGATAAAGCTGATTGCAGAATGTGGCTCAAGATCTGCAGTTAAATGAGCTTGTTTAGACTTCATCCTAAATTGGACACTGGCATAGCTGGACAACCGCAAGCAAGAGGCAGACTTGGTGGAGAAAATACCAGAATTTAATGCCCTGTGGGCAAACAGGCCCTAAAAAGTAAGAAGGAGTTGGACTGGGCACATTAGGAATTGAATGTTCCTAACATAAAATTTCCTAGTCTTTCATCCATGGGTAGGAGTGAACAGACAGCGAATAGAGGCTCTTCCCCTAATCCACCAAAACTTTTCCTCTAGGAGAGTGAAGTGCTAATTTTCCATCCTTTTTGGAAATATGAGGAAGGGGGAAATATGATTACATTAACCATAATAATAATGGCAACTATTATTTATTAAACATTTGTTGTCTTCCAGCACTGTGCTTTGTGTATTATCTAATTAAACCCTCACCACAACCTCATAGGTAGGTATTGTTTTTAAACCTCACGTTCACACATAACTACACAGAATCTGAGGATTGGTTCCTTGCCCAACGTTACATAGTTATGAAGAGCCAAAGTCTGGAGTTTGTGCTTCAACCCCTACACCCTTCTGCCTCCTGCAAGTGAGGGCTGTGAGCTCCTAAGTACTCAGAAGAAAAAAGAGAAAGTAAAGAGACTGGATAAGGAATTAGGTGAGCTCAAGTCCCATATATTACCAGGCGGACAGGGGAACTAACAAAGGCCCTTGGCTTAGTTGTAACCTACATCCTCTGCATGGTTAGTTCCACCGTTCCACTGTTAAACTCTTTTTTTAAGCATGTTCTTTCTTCTTTTCCCCACAGCTTTAATGAGGTATAATTAATATACAAAAAACTGCACATATTTAATGTATATAATTTGATGAGCTTGAACATAGGCAGAACCTGTGATACCATCACAACAATTAAGGTAATAAACATATCCATCGGCTCCAAAAGTTTTCTTGTGTCCTGCTTTTGTGTATGTGTGTGTGTATGTGTGTTTGTTAAGAACACTTAATACGACATCTACACTCTTTAAAAAATTTTGTGTGCGTACCACATTTTCTTTATCCATTTGGCCATTTGGGTTGTTTCCATGTCTTAGCTATTGTGAATAATGCTGCAATGAACATGGGAGTGCAGATATCTCTTCCAGATTTAATTTCCATTCTTTTGGCTATATACCCAGAAAAGGGGTTGCTGGTTCATACAGTAGTCTATTTGTGATTTTTTGAGAACCCTCCATACTATTTTCCATGGTGGCTACATCATTTTATATTCCCACCAACAGTGTACAAGGGTTCCAATTTCTCAACACTTGTTACCTTTTTTGTTGTTCTTGTACTAGCCATCTTAACAGGTGTGAGGTGACATCTCATTATGTAGATAAACTCTTCAATGCAAAAATATAGGTATATTTTTTCACAGAAGCTAAGGATTCTTTAATCATATCATATACATGGAACACATGGTTCCATATTGTAAGCACATGTTGAGAAAAGGTTTACAGATATTGATTTTGGTTGTGGCCAACTTAAATAAGCCTACCATCACCATCCTTTTACCTATATCTACAGCCTCTAAATATTGCTGGTGAGAGACATAGCAGTCCATTTACAAAAGCAAATTCTTTCGCAAGTATAGAGCAACGTCATGCCAAACGAAGTACTCATGGCCCAAGATACTTAAACTGCCATCAACCTATAAAAAGCAAACCCAAATAGATTATTTGCATTAAAGCTATTATAATTCTTAACGTTTGGTGATAAAGAGCAAAAATAGGATAAAATACCTATTTTCACATGTGATTTGAATAGTTAAGTCAGAAACAGAAAATATTGGGATATTTTCATGTCTCTGTAAATTTGTTCTCATACTAAATGGCCTTCATATGCTTTTCAAAACAAACCCCAACTTTTTCAACATCTGAGCCATATAATAGTCTACTAAATAAACACTTAAGGAGATATTTAGAGCACTATTTGCATTATTTTGGCAGAGTAGGAAAATACAATATAAAAATAGCATCTCAAGGGAAGATTAAATTTTTTACAAAGGTGCCAATAATTCACCAGTGGTCTTTGGTTTCCCCATTTGTCAACCTTGCTATCTCTGTTCTACCCTTGCTGCTACTCATACCCCTCTCCAGATGTGCATGGTATCACCAGACTAGATTTCTTCTATCACAAAGAGAAATTATCTACTTAATAAGTTGATATATGTCCCTACATAAATGTATTTTTAAAGGTGAGTCTACAGCATGATTGCAGAGCTAAAACAAGGCAGTAGATTACTATATGTGGAATTCCAAACACAAATAGAGAGAGGAAAATCTTGCTGGTTCTCTTAAAATTATACCATATAGATGACACCCTATAGCCTCCCCTGCCCCCAAATCAAAGCTGATTCCAAAAATATAAGTTGTGGAAAAAGGATTTAAAGTGTGTAAGTTCATGAATAAACAGAATAATAGAGTCAAGTGGCTCTGGGAAGGCCTCCCCTTCCTTCAGTGGCTTCCATACACAGCCGATTGCTAGTCAAAATTCCAAAATTAGTTTCATTTTGTTGTCTTTTTTAAATGTGCATATTCCTAAAATAGATAGCATTCTAAGTTTAATAAAGCATCCAAGCAACATTTTCTAAAATACTTCTATGTGCCGGACCATGTGCTAGGTACTAAGGACACAAAGACATTTATGAAAGGAGTTCAGTAATCAGGTAGGAACCCAGGCCATGTAAGCAATTAACTAAAAGACGGTATAATAAGGGCTGTAACAGATAAATGCATGCAGAGCTGTGGGAGCATGGAGATGAGAATAATTGAGTTACCATGAAAAAGTCTCAGAAGACTTTTTATAAAAGGTGACGTTTTAACTGGATCCAAAATGAGTGTAATTTTGATCAAAGGAAGAAGACAGCAAGCATGAAGCTGCAGAGAGTTGAAAAGACTCTACAAGGAGAAGAAACAGGATGTGTGCACGAAATAATCTCTATTTACACCTTCTTTTAGGTCATAGAGAAAAAGGTATCTATGTCTAAACTCACAGAACATTTATGCATCTCCCCCTAGTTACAGCTAAAGACATATCTGTGCATTAATAAATTTATATGCTAAAATGTGAGCTATTTTTACTGAGAAAATATATAATAACAGAGATATAGGTAGAAGTAGAAATGATTAGATATGTCAGCAGACATCCAGCTAGAAACTTTTTAAATTGTGATTTTATCATTTTTCACCTAAATGAGTCCAGCTGTCTACTTACTTAATATTTCTGAATGCTTACCAGTTGCCATGTGCTTTTCAAGGCACTGGGGATTCACTGAAGAATTAACCAAAGTAACCTGATTTCACAGAGCTTATATTCCTAAAGAAGACGGAAAATAAACAAGAAACTAGTATGTAATATAATTCGAAGTGTGACTAAATTGAAGAATCTTGCAAGCAGCTAAGGTGGAATTACTTGCAGAAACCAGTAGTCCTCTCAGGAAAAAGTAGAAGAGCCAGGTAAAAGGAAAATAAAGAAGCTTTTGATTTAAGGCATTAGAGACTGGCTGAGGCTTCTAGAACTCCAGGAGCCAAAATCACAGAGACACTGGAACCACAGAGAGGTGAGCAGACAACCTGTTGGCCATTTCTTCTCTCAGGAAATTCCTGGAGTGAGACTAAATGTCAAGAATTAAGTCAGGGGACTACACACCCCTCTGTGTGTGCAGGTGTCAACTGACGCTTGTTGTGTCCACATCTGAGTAACAGGGTCTGGAAAACTAAAACTAGAAAATTGTGCTATGACACACTGCTAAAAGAAACTGTCCTTTGACTCTGACCCAGGAGTCTCATGACTTCTGTTAAGGGGCAGAGAAGTCAAAAGAGCTTTGAATAATCTCGTGCGACAAAAGACACCAAAAAATTATAGCTGCCAATCCACAAGGATCCCAGATCCTGGAGAGAAGGGAGACCCAGAAAGTGTGCCTAATGCTGCAGGTTTCACTTTGATATATTTGATTAAGCAACAAGAAGCAAGGAATTAAGCTCGATTAAAAACCGCCGAAATGCAGAATGAATTTTTCTGTAATCTTCCACTGCTAACGAGACAGAAATTGTTGTTCAAGACCATCGAAAAAACAGGAGACCTAGAAAATTCCCAGGCTCTCAGTTTCTCATTTGGAACTTCTGGAGAGCTACACATATGATATAAGGAGAACCAGAGTCTACAGAATTTCAACCATCCCTAAGTCATCTCAATCCCGTTAGGAGACAATTTTCCATGGGTCTCTTGCATTTATTCACATCTTATAAGCAGAGGAACTTACTGTCTTTGTTTCATACTATCTTTCAAGAATGTTTTTATAGTGAACAGCCATGGAGGAGAGAGACAGTGTCTTCCTCTGGAGCAAAGGGCAGGTTGTTTAAATGCTGTAGATGTATTCTATATATGGATAGAAATCTACAGAGATCTATAGATCCATTCAGGTTATTTATTTTTCTTGAGTGATCACTGGCAGTTTTTATCATTCAAGAAATTTGTCCATTTTATATAAATTGTTGAACTCATGTGCACTGAATTCTTTACAGTAGTCTCTGCTTATTCTTTTAATGTCTATAAGGTTTGTGGTAACGTACCCCTTTTCATTCCAATATTTACGATTTGTGTTGTCTCTCATTTTACTTGGTTAACCTGACTAAAGGTTCATCAATTTTACTGTCATTTTCAAGAAACTGGCTTTTGCTTACTATAATTTTCTCTCATATGTTTCTGTTTTTAATTTCATTGGTTTCTGCTCTGTTATTATTTCTTCTATGATATTTGCTTTGGGCTTAATTTTCTCTTTTTTTTTTTTTTTTTTTTCTAGTCTCCGGAAGTGGAATCTTAAATTGTTGATTTAAAACTTTGCTTTTCAGCAACCTAAGTGTCCATCGACAGATGAATGGATAAAGAAGATGTGGCCCATATATACAATGGAATATTACTCAGACATAAAAAGAAACGAAATTGAGTTATTTGTAGTGAGGTGGATAGACCTAGAGTCTGTCATACAGAGTGAAGTAAGTCAGAAAGAGAAAAACAAATACCGAATGCTAACACATATATATGGAATCTAAAAAAAACAATGGTTCTGAACAACCTAGTTGCAGGGCAGGAATAAAGATGCAGACGTAGAGAATGGACTTGAGGACACGGGGAGAGGGAAGGGTAAGCTGGGATGAAGTGAGAGAGTAGCACTGACATATATACACTACCAAATGTAAAACAGATAGCTAGTGGGAAGCAGCTGCATAGCACAGGGAGATCAGCTCGGTGCTTTGTGACCACCTAGAGGGGTGGGATAGGGAGGGTGGGAGGGAGGTGCAAGAGGGAAGGGATATGGGGATATATGTAGACATATAGCTGATTCACTTTGTTATACAGCAGAAACTAACACAACATTGTAAAGCAATTATACTCCAATAAAGATGTTAAAAAAAAATTGGGAGCTTTAAATTTTGGACAACATTACTTTTGAGGGACCCCTCCTGTTCCCTTTCAGTTATGGTTGTTTTTTTTAAACTATTCTAAAAAAGCATGGCAAAATTTAATACATTCTTTGTTTAGGGTTTCAACATGACTCACTATTTTCTGAGCATTCCATCTTTTAAATTGTTTTATTATAAAATATACACAAAGAGAATAATGTGTAAGAAGACACTTTGAATAATAAAATGAACACCTGTGTATTCACCACCCAACTTAATTAATTATTATCAGTCCCTTGTAGCTATTACTCTGGATTTTATTAACAATCCCTGTGCTTTTCCTCATTGTTTCATCTCATGTGTATGTATCCCTAAGAAATATAGCTCCACTTGCCTGTTTTCTAAATGTGTAAACTGGAATATTTTATATATCTGTGGCTTTTTTTGTTTTGGCTCAATGTTAATATTTTTATGTTAATATTTTTTGAGATTCATGCATATTGATGCATATATCTGTGGTTTGTTCATTTTCTTTGCTGTATACTATTCCATTTTGTGACTACATCATGATGTCTGGTAGGGAAAGTTCTATTTTGCTTTTGTTCAGGATCATCTTAGCTCTTTGCATTTCCATATAAATGTAGAATTCACTTGTCCAATTCCATGAAAAGCCCCTTAGGGAGTTTGGATGAAATTACATGTAATCCATAGGACAATTTTGGAGGAATTAATATCTTAATGATACTAACTCTTCATATCCATGAACAAGTTATAGCTCACCATGTATTTAGATCTTCCTTACTGTATTTCAACAAAATTTTTAAATGGTCTTCATAAATGTTGTTGACAAATAATAAACAATCTATAATAGGAAAAAAAATCCTTGTAAAGCAACTATACTCCAATAAAAATTAATTCATTTCAAAAATAAATTAAAAAAAATAAAATTTTGCTTTTCAAATAAAAAGCATTAAAAGCTATAAATTTAACTCTAAACTCCTTTAGCTATATCCCACAAATTTTGACACATAGAACTTTTTTTTTCATTTGATTCAAAACATACTTGAATTTCCTTTGTGACATTCTCTTTGAACCATGGGCTATTTTGAAGTGTTTATTTTCAAATATTTGGAAATCTTTCAGATATCTTACTGTTGCTGGTTTCTAGTTTAAATCCCATTTGATGTGAGAACAAACCTTAAATGATTTTGATTCTTTATTGGTCTATCTTGAATAATATCTATCTTGGTGAAAGTTCCATATGCTCTTGAGAAAAATGTGTATTCTACTGCTGTGATTTGAAGTGTTCTATATGTATCTAATAGATCCATTTGGTAAATAGTGTTGTTGAAATCTTCTGTTTCCTTACCAACTTCCTATTTGTTTAATCTAATACTTAAAGTTGAAGTCTCTAACTCTACTTGTAGATTTATTTCTCTTATCAGTTCTATCTGTTTTATTTTATATACTTTAAGCTGTTGTTAGGTACATACATATTTAAGATTACTGTCCTTTTATTGAATTGTCCCCTTTATCACTATGAATATTGTCCCAGTACTATTCCTTATTCTGAAGTCCACTTTGTCTGGCATTAATATAGACACTTTAGTTTTCTTTTGATTAGTGGTTTCACACTATATTATTTTCATATTTTTACTTTAATCTATTTCATTATATTTAAAGTAGATCTTGCTGTCAGGACATAGTTGGGTGCTACTTTTTTATCCAATCTGAAAATCTCTAATTTTTATTTGGTATATTTTCACAGTTTAAATTTAATGTAATTATTTAAATAGATTGGTTTTAAATCTACTAACTTATCTCCAATTTGGGGTTATTATTGAAAAGTTTTACACGTCCTAATGACTGCCGTAGAGTTTACAATATCCACATGTAATTAATCATGCACTATAAGGAACTTACAACATTGTAATTTAAATTCCTTTCCTATCCTTTGTGCTATTATTGTCATGCATTTTACTTTATATATACCATAAACATGTAATACTTTGATACAATGTTTGCCTTTCATAGTTATCTTTTACAGAAATTCAAAATAAGAAAACTAAATTTTAAATTTTCCTTCATGAATGCCATTTCCAGCACTCTTTCTTTGTGTAGATCCTAGTTATTGTCTGATACCTTAGTCCTTATTTTTGAAGAACTTCCTTTAAGGAATAAATAATAGGTATGCTAGTAAGGAATTCTCTCAGTTCTTGTTTTTTTCTGCACTCCTTCAATTCTATAAAATATTTTCTTTGAGTATGAAATCTGGGCTGACAGGTTTTGTTGTTGTCATTCCAGCACTTTAAGATGTTACTCCCTTGTCTCTAGATTTCATAGTTCATGATGAGAAGTCTGTTCCAATCCTTACTTTTGTTTCTTTGTATACAATGTGCACTTTTTATCTGGCAGCCTTCAAGATTTTCTCTTTGTCTTCAGGTTGTAGCAGTTTGAACAGTTATGTTTCTAGGTGTGTTTGGAAGTATTTATTGTTTGGTGTTCTCTGAGCTTCATAGATCTATAGTTTTTATAATTTACTGCTTTTGAAAAATTCTTGGTCATTATCTATTCAAACATTTCTTCTGCTCAGTCTCTCTTCTCTCTGATTCCAATTCCATTTATTTTGTACCATTTTCTACTGTTCCTTAGCTCTTAGAAGAACTGTTATGGTTTTATGTTTCATGCTTGTCAGTTTGGAAGACTTCCCTTGACCTATCTCCAACTTTACTCTTTTCTTTTTTTTTTTTTACTGTATCGATTGTACTGATGAATTCATCAAAGGCATTCATCTCTTCGATAACCATGCTTTTAACTTCTTCTATTTCCATTTGGTTCTTTATCATAGTTTCCATCTCTCAGCTGAGATTCCATATCTATTCATGCATATTGTCCACTTTTTCCTCCAGAATCTTTGTCACATTATTCAGCTATTTTAAATCTAAAATATGAATCATATTTGATCTGGTTCTGTTGATTGTTTTGTCTCTTGACAGTGTATTGTTGCTTTTTTCCCCCTTGCTTCTTTGTATGCCCTGCATTTTAGCTGAAAGCTGAGTATCTTGTGTGGAAGAGTAGAGATGACTGTAAATAGTATTTACGCCTGGAAATAGGAATGCCTTTTCTCTTTGGATTATAAGAGTTTGTGTCAGTCTAGTCAGGAATTGAGCTGAGTCTATTTTTTTTTGTTATTTTGGCTTCTATGGTTACCCTCAGGGTACCACAAGCTTCAAATTCTCTGGTTTTAACTTGTACTTAGAGTGAGGAATACTTTTTCAGAAGATTTTTTCTCAAGGTCTGCTCACCTCTCAGTTTCAGGCTTTTCCTTTGTGCTTGAGAAAAGATCTCTCTCTTCACTTTACCCTTCTCCTAGCATTATACATATGACAACTGCTATAGGTCACTTGCCAGCCTGATAAAGAAGAGTGGAAGAGGGGGAACAGGGAATCATTTTCTGTTGTTCTGGTTCAACCTCAATCTGAGGAAGGCACTGTGTGTCCAGATCTTGGATATGAGGCCTTTTTTGTGGTCATACTCCTCCCCCAAAAGGTAGAGCTCTAAGTGGTCTAGGCTCAGGGTGTTTTTCTGTCCCTCCCCTAAGGGCAGATTGTGTTTTGTTTTTTCCTTCACCTAATTGCAATGCATGTTCACTTCTGGCCTGAGGGTGACAATATTTGTTGTCCTTCCCACATCAGCTTAAGCTTTTACCCCATAAAGAAGATAAGAGAGAAAGTTCTAGGTGAGGCTTTACACCTTTTCCACAAGAGCTGTTGTTCTCCTCTCCCATACCTGCACCAAAATAGAGGCTTTCTCAGGTCTCCAACCCAGCCCCTAATCTCTCTTATAAGTACATACATGGTGAGGTCTGTGGAGAAGATCGTGTACATATGTGCAATTTCTCCTTGTGACTGCAGCTCCCAAGAGATTCTATACACTCATGCTGGTCCAAAGTCAGTCTGAAGTAATTTGTCAGAAATTTTAGTTGAATTCTCATGAACAGCTTGCATGGGGTTTAACATTTTCCCCAGGAAAGAAATTGCTCACATTTTGCTTCTCCTTCCAGAAGAATGTTTTTCTTTAGATTTTGAGTTAGTTGATTGCTCTATAACTTCAACTTTCTGATAAATTCAAGGACAACTAATAATTTGCAGATTATCTCTCTTTTTCATTGTAAGGGTAGTAATGATGCTCTTTCCAGCTTTCTACATCCTAAGTAAAAGCCAGATGATCACTTTCTCTCTTTTATTTTAACCACTGAAATACACAGTTCCTTTGTATATTGAGGAAATATACTCATTCCTGCCCATTTTTATAGCACTAGCTTTTTCGAAATTTATGCATTACTACAAGAATTAGTCTAATAATGACAAAATTATGTGTGGGAAATAATCTAACACTTATCGAAATGTTGAGCCCATACCTGTGGATTTACTCTATGAAAATACTTCAGTCCGCTGGCATGTACGGCTTCTATTATGGTCATATACAAACAGATGGCACAGAAGTGTCAGTTCTCACATCATAAACTCATGGAGTGACAGACAAGTTAATGAAACACATGTCCTTTTTTCTGATATTAATTGCACCACCATATGATAAAATACTTTAAAATTAAGCTTTATAAGATTCTATTTGCCATGGCAAATTATTTACTTGGAAGAAAGTTGCCTTTCAATGAATTTCATCAAATTAACTAGAAGTAAAGAAATTAAATTAGCAATTACTCTTAAGTTAATATCAGTTTATGTCCTAAATAGTAAATAAGTAACTCATATTTGGCCTAAGTAGTAGCTCATGGGATTTAACCTATAAAGATTAGGTGCATTTAGTCTGGATAAATAAGTTTGGAAAAAAATTCTTCTTGAAAATCTTGGAAAATAAGAGGGTTTGGGGGGAAATTTGTTAAGCACAGGTCAATTTCCTACCAGATAAAAAGGCATGTTTATAATTAATCTGATGGTGATAAAAAGGCTTTTAATTAGATTTCCAACGCAAAATGGGAAAGGATAGGTTTGGAGTCAAACACAGAAGAGTTGAGCCATCTGCTGTCAACTAGCTCTTGCCAACATCTGATTTGCAAGTTAAATTATTCCAGCTGATGACATATGACATTTCTTTCTTCTTTTTAATATCTTACTCAAAATGAGTTTGCTGCTCTGCCACTTGATTAAATAGTAAATTTAATCTACTTAAATAGTAAATTTAATTAGTTAAATAGTAAATAGCTCTCAAATGCTGAGGTTGGACTTTCAGAAGTCATAGCCATTGCCATAATGTTCCTCAGTAAACAAATCTAACTAAAGAAGCATAGATCTGAGTTGCTGGCTCATGTATTATTGTTCTGTGACATGATTCTGAGTTAGAGAAATTTGACCCCTGAGATATTCACATTTGGAATTTACAAACTTAAAATTTTCTTCACAGTTTTAGGGTAATGAGGCAGAGGAAACAAGAGTCACCTCTCTAGGTTTTGATCCATATCTGAGCAAAAAGGGAAGATGGTTTAAAGAAGTCAAAAACCTATTTGAACTCATTGCTTCATCTCTAGCATGATGAGTTTATCACCCGGCAAAAGAGTTGAGACTTATACTGCAGAAGCTCTCAAAAATTAAAACCATAAAAACACTGCAAAACAATGTGTTCTTATTCCCTATGGCCTAAAGCTGAAAAATTCTGTTTCTCTCAAGGTTTTAGGCTTATTAATAGCTACAGTTTTGCCTTCAGAATTATTGATCCAAACTGCCTTGAATTAAGGCCACAGCTTTTTCCAAACTTTTCAATCACTTAGCCTCCACAGAAATCTCCATAAACAATTTTATCATAACCTAACTAAATCAACCTATGTATGCCAATAACTATAATGCAAAGTGTGTGTGTGTGTGTGTATTTGACAAGGCACTGATTTATATATCATAAAGATAAAACCATGGATAGAAATTGGTTTTGTGGTAAAGAAGGTGAATATTCATTTCCTGAAGGAAAGCCCAAACCATTGGCATGTGAGTTCTCGACAGAAAATGAGCATCCTCAGCCAGTCACAACACAAAATTTCTCTACCGATGATCCACATGTTCACCTATAAGGCAGGGACTTGAGGCGATTATATTGGAAATGATGGAGCCTATTGATCCCAGTTTTCGTCCCAGTTGCTTGTACCCCCTACGCATTCATGAATTTTTAATCATGACTATCTAACTTACAGTTACCAATGGCAGTTTTCTTTAGAAAAGACTTGGTCTCCTGGCATCCTTGCCACATTTTTTTTTTCAGATTCTCACTGTGCATTCTATCACTACAAAATCAAATTGTAACACCTTTTTCTTAATATATTCACCTGATATAAAGCAAAGACTTTAGAGCTTCCCTAAAACGAGGCAACATATCTTAAAAGTTCCATTACTGTTTGATCACAAGAGGATGTAAAAGTTATGTAATCAGCAAATCAGTAACAATTTAGGTGGATGAATAAACACAAGCAAAATAAAACGCTAGTGGAACATGAACGGTCATCATGGGTTTTCCCAAGGAGCCGAAGATGGTGCTTAGCAATTGGGATTTTAGAGAAAATGAATGGCAAGACCACTAACCAATCTGAACATAAGCTGGTTTAGAGTGCCTTGGTCCCGGAGGCCCCTGCCTGTGTTGAGAATCAACCCTTCAATTGCTGGATTGTGGCAAGAGGCAGAAGTGGCTTAAGCAATAAGGGGTAGGAGGAAACTTGAGAGATTCGGGGAAGTTGCTATATATAACAGGTCCAAAATCATTTCATATTTAATAAAAGATATGGCTATATGTTGTACAATGCTGAATGTTAGTCCTGGTCTATAGATTTGCTTCCAACATTCTCAACAGTGGATTTTTCTAACTCTTAGGGTTTCAGAAAATGAACCCTCATAGTTCTAAAGGATATGCTAAATCCTGAAGTTAACTCTAGCATGTCTCTTCATACCACCAACGTCAATAAAGCACAGAAAAACTGTGTACTTATTCAAGGAGGAATGAATGTAGGCTGTGTCTGTGTATGCGCATACACTGGTAATGGCAGGTAAAATGTGAGCACCTAATAGTTCCAAGTGCTTAAATATGTAATTCAAATACTTCAGCATTACCAGCCCTTGAACACAACTATTGTCACATTAATAGTAAAGCCTTATTTCCTGTATTTAACTCTCACCTTTACTCACAGGTATTCCGGCTGCCTATCAGATCCTCTCTAGCGTTCTGAGAGTTCCTGAAGAGTGTTTGTCATGTGCTCAGGAAGCAGAATGCCCGTTACAGGAGCCACATACAAACTGCCATGCTCTTACTGTCTTTTACTCTCCTACCTTTTTATTGCGCTCTGCACATAAGATTTCTTGAATGTGTATTGGATGCTGCTGTTGTTGTTTTGAGGACACTGCTTTATAAACTGTACGGTTTCTGCTGCTGCCTGACCGGGACTTTAGGTGCCAAATCCTCTCTGCGATGAGGAAGAAATGTTCCATTCCTCAACAATGTGCAGCACTCTGTCACCAAGGCCACAAGGTATCAATACTTTTGCCCTGTCTCAAAAAGTTGCTCTACTTTTGCTTTAACCACTATTTGATAACTATTCCTCTCAAACTCAAAGCAATTCTGGAAGACCGTGAACTGAATGGCCCACAACAGGATGTGACTCAGGGTGGACCATGAGTGTCCACCCTCTTGCACATCATGACTTACCTCAACAAGGCCAATTCGAATCCTTCTCAGGGATGGATAAGGCTGCTGAAGAAGAGATGGTTTTCTCTCTTTCTGTGAGATCATATTATTTGAGGACCAACTGATTCTGCAGTTTCCAGGAGCCATTGACACCACATGGAGACGGTCTGAGAATAAAGCCAAGAAGAGGCAAGCACAGCATGATTTAGAGTTGTGCCCTATACCAGGGCAGCCATCAGCCACAGGTGGCTTTACACTTGAATTCATTAAAATTAAGTTAACACATTCATTTCCTCAGTTGCTATTAGCCACACTTCAAGTGCTTAATAGTGCACAAAAAGTCCCAAATCCAAATAATAACCTCCCAGCAAGCTCATTAATCTTGATTTGCACTGATAACACTGTTATTGCAAAATTGATACATATTAGGATAACTGGCTAACTGCTTCAACAAATACCCCAAACAACCTCACTGTCTCTACACAATGGAATTTTCTTTCTTGCTTATATAAGAGTCCAATGGCAAGAGTGGGATTTGGGGGCAAGGAGCTCTGCACCATGAAGTTATTCAAAGACCCTACTCTTTTATTGGTTCTTCCATCCCCTATCACCTCCAAGTTCTCCACTGGATTTCCTACATTCAGTCAACAGATGATGGGAGAGAGAAAGCATGTGGCCAACAGTGTGGAAGGTCTTGTGGTCCAGGCATGGAGATGGGCACATCACCTCTGCCCACACTCTGCTGGCCAGAACTCAGTATTCGACTTTAAGTTAGAAGGGCTGAAAAGTTTCATTATGATAAATAAATAATAGGCATTGTCAGGTTTTAAGCAAAAAAATGACAAGATGAAAGTGGAGAATTATACTGGCCATGCTGAATAGAAGAACCTAGTGAGGGGATAAACTAGAGACAGGGGGACCCGTTAAGAAGCTATTGCAATAACATGGGCAGGGAACGATGAGGCCCAGACCAAGACAGTAGAGAAAGAATGACCAGAAAATAATCAATATGAGGATATATTGACTGATTTGCTGAGTGAGCAGAAAAAAACAAGTGATAGTCTTGGGCTTTATATATTTATATAGGTATATATAATCACATTTGGGTGGTCTTTTGGTTAACTGATGCATGCTATGTTGGTTTGTTCACTTTTTCCCACAGGAATTAGGAAAATAAAAATTTAGATGTGAAGAAAAGTGAATAGAATACAGTGTCTGTGGGAAGTCAGGGAAAGCTAACATGGAATCAAGGAAAATAAACAAATGAAGGGAATGTTTTGGGATTCTGAGGGTTTTGAAGTCAATGTATGACAGCAAATTAAGTGTCAAAAGAGCAAAAATTACATCCAAAACATTTCCCCATATTTGTTATGTTGCTATTTCCCACAACTGTCAAACATTCAGTTGCAAATAAAATACTTGAATAAATAATTTCATTTTTGGATGTGGCAACTGGTTTACAGTATGCATTTTTGAGGATTCTGTAAAGATGCTATTTTTAGTGCTTAGAAGAGGAAATTTGTACCTGGGGAGGCTAACCGGTAACCAAGAAATCTGACAAATGATCTAGTGCAAATCAGCTTTAATCACATTGTTGGCACGCATTATAGGAATTAAGTAATGCTCAATAAGTCTAAAATATACAGTGTAAGATCCATTACATAGACAAAGAAGGGTGCCATTAATCCCTGGAAAAACAAATATCTACTTCTCTAAAGACATCCTGCAGCCTTTCTGCAGTTTGTGAGAGATACGGACACAGCAGCTGGGCTGGGCACACACCAATTCCGTTAGTGGTAATAACAGCCAGAGTGAGGAACTGAATGTGAACTAGCATTTCAGTCTCCTCACACAGGTCAGCCCCTCTTCTTGAATCACACCTAGGCCTGATTACCAGAGAATTCCAGAATGTCCTCCCTGTAGTGAACCAGTCAAGGTAAAAGGAAAGAGACTTTACTTGGGGCCTTCTACACATCTAATTTTTTTTATAGAAGGAAACAAATCCACTCATAAACCTCAGTTGTTCAATGCAAAATTTGTAGAGATACTTTCAAATATCTGTGTTGTCTCCAGGCAACAGGAACATTTTTAATAAAATTTTCATTAATTTCTCAACAGTTATGCAGTAATCTACATGTACAAGTACACTATCAAAATGAATTCCTTTTATCATACATATTCATAAAGTAGAACTTGAAATGTTTAAGCACACACATTTAATATACTCCCAATCACAGTAATAGGTTTGGAGAGCAAAACGGAACAGAACAGACCCTAAACAAGAATATGTAATTTCTACCAAATAACACAGCACCAGACAGTATGTAAGCTACTATGAACCAAGCACTCTCCACTTAATCTTTCCACATCCAAGTGAGGTACTAACATGGTTCCCAGTTGAGGAAACTGAGGCACAAGGTGGGAAAGTAACTTACTGTAGACACACAGTTTGGAAGTGGCAGAATAAATGTAGGGCTGGACCAAATGCAGGGTCTACCCTTTTAACCACTTGACTGTATTGAAGCAAGAGCACAGAGTATTTTACTATCAGAAGTGACATTGGTGGTTTGTGGGTTGGTGGCAGGGTGTGACAGAAAGAAGAGCACAAGAGATGAAGCAGAAGTGATAAACAGAGATCATGCCATGAAGAAACTTGGGTTAATAGAAATTATAAAGCTACTGCTAGTGATTCCAATAAAAATGGTGATAGTCATAAGGTTCTGGATTTGTATGATATGTGCAAAAGGGTAATAAATAAATCAGAGTTGGAGCCTCGGCCAACTGCATCTATTTTCTGTCTTTTGAAAAATAAATACGGCTCAATAGCCCTCCTTTGACAAAGACTGGTAAATAAGAAAGGTTTGTTTAGTTGTAACTAACATTGGTCATCCTTCCTGAATCGTTGTTTAGGTGCCAAAGAATTCTGTCTACACTCTGTTTTCAGAAGTTTCTGCCAAGTATCATCCTCACATCACTGACTGCAGTTTCCTCGGTAAAATTCTCTGTTACATTCTCAAGATTTACCAAGGTACAGCCTGTTCTACATCAACACGTGTTTCTATAAGACCAATTAGCTCATATTTTTTCTTGATAAACAAAAACACATCTCATAATCTTACATACACAGTCAAAAAATTTGGCACTATTGCTCATAGACCCGTAATCACTCATGCACATTACAACTGGTAATGAAATAACTGATTTTTATTTCAGAGAACTAGAGAATAGGTAGTGAGAGCTGTTACAAGCATTTGGTATATCAAAAATTTTGTAAGTGCACACATCCTTTTTACACTTTCTTAGAGTGGATGGATGGATAGCTAGATCGATAGATCAATAGATAGATCGATAGATAATGAAGATAAAGATAACAAGTAGGTAGGTATATAGATAGACCCAAAGTGCCCTAGTCTGGATTCCCCAGAAGCAGACATAGAAAACAAATTTATGGTGACCAAAGGGGAAAGGGGGTAGGGGAGGAATAGATTAGAAGTTTGAGATTAGCAGATACAAACTACTCTATGTAAAATAAACAACAAGGGCTTACTGTATAGTACAGGGAACTATATTCAATATCTTGTAACAATGCATAAAGGAAAAGAATATGAGAATATGAAATGGAGATGAGCATGAACAACAATTATCAAGGAGTGCTTTTAGGATCAAGACCTGTGGAAGCAGGGGGAAGGAAGCAGTATTGAGCAGGGGGAGAAGTAGAGCTGGGATGCAAGTATTACGAAGGCCACAGGTGACCACACATCTCAGGACTGGGATAGCCATTGAGAGAGGTCCAAATTGATAAAAGGGACCTTCATATGCCCATGTTTGATTAGTCATTGAATATAAGCTGTCTCTGGAAGATGTGACCAAGGGCAAGTCAGGTTTCTTTAACTGGGGCACTCCTCCAAATGGGATAAGGGTCTTCTTTTATTAGCACTCTCTGCTCCTAGATGAATAAATATTTTATTCCTAAAAGAAGATCTGAATGGCATATCACAGTATTCTCACACAAAGGTATAGCAACTCTATAACATATCAAATTAAAAAACACAGGAATATATATATGTAAAATACACATATATTATATTAAATATGCATTATATATATTTATATGTATATTAAAACAATGTATATATATAGTAAAACCATGCATGATGACCAATTTTTCAGTATTTTATCTTGCTTAGAAATTATTTAAGTCCAAAGAACTATCAATTAATGACAAAAAAATATAAATCTGATAATTTAAAAATAACTAAAAATCCTGAAAAATTATATTTTCAGCTGTTGCATCCAGAAGATAATTACTATTGACATAAAAATCATTGAAATTAGTATTTAATTTATAGAATATGTTTTTCTAAAATTCTTTTTTTATTGAAGTATAGTTGACTTACAATGTTGTATTAGTTTCTGGTGTACAGCAAAGAGATTCAGTTATACATATGTATTTCTTTCTCCTATTCTTTTCCATTATGCTTTATTACAGGATATTGAGTACAGTTCCTGGTACTATACAGTTCATTTTGTACAGAGTAGTTTGTATCTGCTAATCTCAAACTTCTAATCTATTCCTCCCCTGTTACCCTTTGGTAAACATAAATTTTTCTCTGTCTGTGAGTCTGTTTCCATTTTGTAAGTTCATTTGTATCATATTTTAGATTCCACAAATAAGTGATATCATATGATATTTGTCTTTCTCTGTCTGACTTACTTCACTTAATATGATAATCTCTAGGTCCATCCATGTTGCCACAAATGGCATTATTTCATTTTTTTTTTATGGCTGAGTAGCATTCCATCGTGTATATATACCACATCTTCCTTATCCATTCATCTGTCAATGGACATTTAGGTTACTTCCATGTCTTGGCTATTGTAAATAATGCTGCTCTGAACACTGGGGTGCATGTATCTTTTAGAATTAGAGTTTTCTCTGGATATGTACCCAGGAGTGGCATTGCAGGATCATATGGCAACTCTATTTTTAGTTTTTAAGGAACCTCCATACTGTTTTCCATAGTGGCTGCACCAATTCACATTCCCACCAACAGTGTAGGAGGGTTCCTTTTTCTCCACACCCTCTCCAGCATATCTGTAGACTTTTAAATGATAGCCATTCTGCCTGGTGTGAAGTTAAACCTCATTGTGATTTTGATTTGAATTTCTCTAATAATTAGCAATGTTGAACATTTTTTCATGTGCCTATTGGCCAACTGTATGTCTTCTTTGGAGAAATATCTGTTTAGGTTTTCTGCCTATTTATTGATTGGGTTGTTTGCTTTTTGTTGTTGACTTGTATGAGCTGTTTGTATATTCTGGAAATTAAGCCCTTGTTGGTTGCATCGTTTGCAAATATTTTTTCCCAGTCTGTAGGTTGTCTTTTCATTTTGTTTATGGTTTCCTTTGCTGTGCAAAAGCTTGTAAGTTTGATTAGGTCCCATTGTTTATTTTTGCTTTTATTTCTATTGCCTTGGGGGACTAACCTAAGAAAACATTGCTATGATTTATGTCAGAGAATGTTTTGCCTATGTTCTCTCTAGGAGTTTTATGATGTCATGTCTTTAAGCCATTTTGAACTTATTTTTGTGTAGGATGTGAGGGAATGTTCTAACTTCACTGATTAACGTGCAGCTGTCCAGCTTTGCCAATGCCACTTGCTGAAGAGACTGTCTTTTCTCCACTGGATATGCTTGCCTCCTTCATCAAAGATTAATTGACCTTAGGTATGTGGGTTCATTTCTGGGCTCTCTATTATGTTCTATTGATCTATATGTCTGTTTTTGTGCCAGTACTATGCTCTTTTGACTACTGTAGCTTTGTAGTATTGTCTGAAGTCTGAGAGGGTTATGCTTCCAGCTTGTTCTTTTTCCTCAGGATTGCTTTGGCAATTCTGTGTCTTTCGTGGCTCCATATAAATTTTAGAATAATTTGCTCTACTTCTGTGAAAAATGTCACAGTTACTTTGATAGGAATCACACTAAATCTGTAGATTGCTTTGGGCAGTATGGCCATTTAAACTATATTAATTCTTCCAATCCAAGAGCATGGGATATCGTCCTATTTCTTTGAATCATTTTCAATTTCCTTTATTAATGTTTCATATTTCTCAGCATTATAGTCTTTCACCTCCTTGGTCAGGTTTATTCCTAAGTATTTTTTTTTATACATTTATATATTTTATTTATTTATTTTTGGCTGCATTGGGTATTCGTTGCTGCGTGCGGGCTTTCTCCAGTTGTGGCGAGCAGGGGCTACTCTTCATTGTGGTGTGCAGGCCTCTCATTGCTGTGGCTTCTCTTGTTGCAGAGCATGGGCTCTAGGCGCATGGGCTTCAGTAGCTGTAGCACGCAGGCTCAGTAGTTGTGGTGCACAGGCTTAGTTGCTCCACGGCATGCGGGATCTTCCCAGATCAGGGATCGAACCTGTGTCGCCTGCATTGGCAGGTGGATTCTTAACCACTGTGCCACCAGGGAAGTCCCCTAAGTATTTTTTGATGCAGTTTTAAACTGGATTTTTTTTTAACTTTCTTTTTCTGATATGTCATTGCTAGTGTAACGGAATGCAACAGATTTCTGTATGGTAATCTTGTATCCTGCTACCTTGCTGAATTCATTCATCAGTTCTAGTAGTTTTGTGTGGCGCCTTTAGGGTTTTCTATATATAGTATCATGTTATCTGTATATGAGGACAATTTTACCTCTTCCCTTCCAATGTGGATACTTTTTATTTCTTTTCCTTGTTTGTCTGCTGTAGCTAGGACTTCCAATACTATGTTGAATAGAACTAGTGTGAGTGGGCATCCTTGTCTTGTTCCAGATTTTAGTGGGAAGGCTTTCAGCTTTTCACCATTGAGTATTATGTTGGCTGTGGGTTTGTCATAAATAGCTTTTATTATGATGAGATAAGTTCCCTCCATACCCACTTTGAAGTTTTTATCATGAATGGATGTTGAATTTATCAAGTGTTTTTTCTGCATCTATTGAGATGATCATGTGGTTTTTGTCTTTTCTTTAGTTGATGTGGTATATCACATTGATTGATTTGCATGTGTTGAAATATCCCTGTGACCCTGGGATGAATCCAACTTGGTCGTGGTGTATGATCTTTTTTATGTGTTGCTAGATTCAGTTTGCTAATATTTTGTTGAGAATTTTTGCATCTATATTCATCAATATTAGCCTGCAATTTTCTTTTTTGGTACTGCCTGTCTGGTTTTGATATCAGGGTGATGGCAGCTTCATAGAATGACTTTGGAAGTGTTCCCGCCTTTTCCATCTTTTGGAAGAGTTTGAGAAGAACTGGTATAAGTTCTTCTTTGTATGTTTGATAGAACTCCCCAGTGAAGACATCTGATCTTGGACTTTTCTTTGCAGGGAGTTTTTAAATTACAGATTCTATTTCACTTCTAGTGATCAGTCTGTTCAAATTAATATTGTTGGTATAAGGGTTGTTTTCAGTATGGATGCCTGCCATGTCTTTCCTCAGTGTGTGCTGGCCGTAATCCCTTTGATAAGAGCTGTGATCAGTGTTGTGATGACCAGAGCTGGCACTGGATGTTGAATGGGGCTTCCTCTTTGCTCTGTGGTTGTCACAGCCCTGTCTAGTGTAGGGTCTGCTCCCTAATTGTTGGAGCAGAAGCCCCCAGATCCATTTCTGAGCTGTGGTGTGAGGCAGGCAGGACTGGAGCACTTCTGCTGGGAGAGGAACCATTGGGTATTCCTCCACAGGAGCTGTCCACCAGGAAGTGCACTCTGTGGTGTTGCCTACCCCCAATTGTGTGGGTTCACAAAATACACTGCTGTTGGCACTGCCCCTGGCCCCACTTCAACCATGCAAATGCAGGCAATCAGCCCAGGTGTCCCTCAGGCACTGTGCTCACACAGCCGCCAGTGCAGATTTGTTGGCACAGATCTGCTGAAGTCAGGTACCAGGGCTGCCATAGTCATGCACCTGGACCCCCTGCCAGGAGCTACAGAATCAGACGAGACCCCAGCCTTGCCTCCACATGCACACTCCCGCAAAGCCCACAGCTGCTAACCCTGGATCTGCCCCTGCCACGGGAGCACCAGTAACCTGCTCAGATGTCCCACAGGCACTGAGCTGACAAAGCTGCTGGCAGCACGTAAATCCGGGGGTGGCACAGCCACTAGGAGATGGCTCAGATTTCAGCCTCTCCATGTGTGGGCAACCTGCCAGTGTCTGTGTGCACCCAGGGTTCGTAGAGGTGGAGCCATGCCTCCTGTGAGCACACCGAGAATGAGGTCGCTATGTCTGGGCCCCATGCCTCCCTTCAGCACTTGTGTTAAAAATCGGGCTCCTATAGCAGACCTAGGCTCAGTCCTGTGGATGCCCCCATTGCAGCTCAGACCACACTCCAGCCCCTTCAGGTTGTCTCTATGCAGCCAACCCCAGTCCTCTCCCTGGGTCTGTGCTCTGAAGCCCGAGTTTCAGCTCCCAGCCCCCGCACACACCAGCAGACGCACATCTCAGGATGGGGACTGCAGTGAGGTGGCCAAGACCCACTGCACTGGTCTCTCTCTGTTCTGCTAACTGTTCCTCTAACTTTTCCTCTAAGAGTTTTATAGTGCCTGGTCATACATTTAGGTCTCTAATCCATTTTGAGTTTATTTTTGTGTATGGTGTTAGGGAGTGTTCTAATTTCATTCTTTTACAGGTAGCTGTCCAGTTTCCCCAGCACCACTTATTGAAGAGACTGTCTTTTCTCCATTGTACATTCTTTTCTACTTTGCCATAGATTAGGTGGCCAGAGGTGTGTGGGTTTATCTCTGGGCTTTCTATCCTGTTCCACTGATCTATATTTCTGTTTTTGTGCCAGTACCATACTGTCTGATCACTGTAGCTTTGTAGTATAGTCTGAAGTCAGGGAGTCTGATTCCTCCAGTTCCGTTTTTCTTTCTCAAGATTGCTTTGGTTATTTGGGGTCTTTTGTGTTTCCATACAAATTGTAAAATTTCTTGTTCTAATTCTGTGAAAAATGCCATTGGTAATTTGATACGGATTGCATTGAATCTGTAGATTGCTTTGGGTAGTATAGTCATTTTCACAATATTGATTCCTCCCATCCAAGAACATGGTACATCTCTCCATCTGTTTGTGTCATTTTTGATTTCTTTCATCAGTGTCTTACAGTTTTCTGAGTATAGGTCTTTCACCTCTGTAGGTAGGTTTATTCCTAGGTATTTTATTATTTTTGTTGCAATGGTACAATAGACTTTAAAACAAAGTCTATAACAAAAGACAAAGAAGGGCATTACAGTAAGTCTCCTACTTACGAACCTTCAAGTTACAAACTTTCAAAGATGCAAACGTGCATCCAGTTCCAGCAAATAACCAGAACCTGTGCCATCAACGTTAGGCATGAGTGAAATTGCAGCATGCACTCCATCTCCTATGCTGAAGATCCTTCAGCTCTACCGTCTCCCACCTCCTCTCCCTCCTCCAGTCAGTAACTCTTCTTGCCTGTTCACTCAATGCCAGCCCCTGTATGCCAGCTGTTGTATGTTACTACTGTATTTTCAAGGTACTGTCATATGAAAGTAGACATAGAGGGAACTTACCTAAACATAATAAAGGTCATATATGACAAACCCACAGCCAACATCGTCCTCAATGGTGAAAAACTAAAACCATTTCCACGAAGATCAGGAATAAGACAAGGTTGCCCACTCTCACCACTATTATTCAACATAGTTCTGGAAGTTTTAGGCACAGCAATCAGAGAAGAAAAAGAAATAAAAGGAATCCAAATCAGAAAAGAAAAAGTAAAGCTATCACTGTTTGCAAATGACATGATACTATACATAGAGAATCCTAAAGATATTACCAGAAAACTACTAGAGCTAATCAATGAATTTGGTAAAGCAGCAGGATACAAAATTAATGCACAGAAATCTCTTGCATTCCTATACACTAATGATGAAAAATCTGAAAGTGAAATTAAGAAAACACTTCCATTTACCATTACAACAAAAAGAATAAAATATCTAGGAATAAACCTACCTAAGGAGACAAAACACCTGTATGCAGAAAATTATAAGACACTGATGAAAGAAATTAAAGATGATAACAAATAGATGGAGAGATACCATGTTCTTGGATTGGAAGAATCAACATTGTGAAAATGACTATACTACCCAAAGCAATCTACAGATTCAATGTAATCCCTATAAACCTACCACTGGCATATTTCACAGAATTAGAACAAAAATGTTCACAATTTGTATGGAAACTCAAAAGACCCCAAACAGCCAAAGCAATCTTGAGAAAGAAATATGGAGCTGGAGGAATCAGACTCCTGGACTTCAGACTATACTACAAAGCTACAGTAATCTAGACAGTATGGTACTGGCACAAAAACAGAAATATAGATCAATGGAACAGGATAGAAAGCCCAGAGATAAACTCACACACCTATGGTCACCTTATCTTTGATAAAGGAGGCCAGAATATACAATGGAGAAAAGACAGCCTCTGCAATAAGTGGTGCTGGGAAAACTGGACAGGTACATGTAAAAGAATGAAATTAGAACACTCCCAAGACCATACACAAAAATAAACTCAAAATGGATTAAAGACCTAAATGTAAGGCCAGACACTATCAAACTCTTAGAGGAAAACATAGGCAGAACGCTCTATGACATAAATCACAGCAAGATCTTTTTTGACCCACCACCTAGAGAAATGGAAATAAAAACAAAAATAAACAAATGGGACCTAATGAAACTTAAAAGCTTTTGCACAGCAAAGGAAGCCATAAACAAGACCAAAAGACAACCCTCAGAATGGGAGAAAATATTTGCAAATGAAGCAACTGACAAAGGATGAAACTCCAAAATTTACAAGCAGCTCATGCAGCTCAATAACAAAAAAAAAAAAAGCCAATCCAAAAATGGGCAGAAGACCTAAATAGACATTTCTCCAAAGAAGATATACAGATGGCCAACAAACACATGAAAGAATGCTCAACGTCATTAATCATTAGAGAAATGCAAATCAAAACTACAATGAGATATCATCTCACACTGGTCAGAATGGCCATCATCAAGAAATCTACAAACAATAAATGCTGGAGAGGGTGTGGAGAAAAGGGAACCCTCTTGCACTGTTGGTGGGAACGTAAGTTGATACAGCCACTGTGGAGAACAGTATGGAGGTTCCTTAAAAAACTAAAAATGGAACTACCATACGACCCAGAAATCCCACTCCTGGACATATACCCTGAGAAAACCATAATTCTAAAAGAGTCATGTACCACAGTGTTCATTGCAGCTCTATTTACAATAGCCAGGACATGGAAGTAACCTAAGTGCCCACTGACAGATGAATGGATAAAGAAGATGTGGCACATACATACAATGGAATATTACTCAGCCATACGAAGAAACAAAATTCAGTTATTTGTAGTGAGGTGGATGGACCTAGAGTCTGTCATACAGAGTGAAGTAATTCAGAAAGAGAAAAACAAATACCGTATGCTAACGCATATACATGGAATCTTAAAAAAAAAAAAAAAAAGGTCATGAAGAACCTAGGGGCAAGACGGGAATAAAGACGCAGACCTACTAGAGAATGGACTTGAGGATACGGGGAGGGGGAAGGGTAAGCTGGGACAAAGTGAGAGAGTGGCATGGGTATATATACACTACCAAATGTAAAATAGATAGCTAGTGGGAAGCAGCCGCATAGCACAGGGAGATCAGCTGGATGCTTTGTGACCACCTAGAGGGGTGGGATAGGGAGGGTGGGAGGGAAGGTGATGCAAGAGGGAAGAGATATGGGGATATATGTATATGTATAACTGATTCACTTTGTTAGAAAGCAGAAACTAACACACCATTGTAAAGCAATTATACTCCAATAAAGATGTTAAAAATAAATAAATAAATAAATAAAAGAGGCTTTAAAGAAAAAAGGTACTGTAATATTAAAAATGTGTTCTTTATTTTTTGTGTTTGTTTTTTATGTTTTATTTGTGTGAAAAGTATTATAAAACTATTACAGTACAGTACTATATAGCCGACTGTGTTAGTTGGGTACCTAGCCTAACTCTGTTAAACTTACGAACAAACTGCCCTTATGAACGTGCTTTCAGAACAGAACTCGTTCATATGTAGGGGAATTAATGTATCTAATGATAAAGGGATCAATACAAGAAGAGACTATTACACTCATTAACATATATACACCCACTACAGGCACACCTAAATACATAAAGCAAATATTAACAGACATAAAGGGAGAAACTGACAATAGTACAATAATAGTAAGGGTTTTTAACATCCCCGTACATCAATGGACAGACCATCCAGGCAGAAAATCAGTAAGGAAACAGTGGTCTTAAATGACACATTTGACCAACTGAACTTAATAGATATCTACAGGACATTTCATCCCAACAGAAGAATACACATTCTTCTCAAGTGCACATGGACCATTCTCCAGGATAGATCACATGTTAGGCCACAAAACAAGTCTCGATAAATTTAAGAGTATAACCAAGGAGGTGAAAGACCTATACACTGAGAACAATAATATATTCATGAGGGAAACTGAAGATGATAAAAAGAAATTGAAAGATATTCCATGTTCATGAATTGGAATAGTAAATATTGTTAAAATGGTCATACTATGCAAAGCAATCTAAAGATTTAATGCAATCCCCATCAAAATACCCATAACAGTTTGCACAGAACTAGAATATGCAATCCTAAAATTTATATGGAACCACGAAAGACCCAGAATTGCCAAAGCAATCTTGAGAAAAATGAACAAAGCTGGAGATATCACACTCCCTGACTTCAGACTATACTACAATGGTACAGTAATCAAAACAGCCTGGTACTGGCACAGAAACAGACATATAGATCAAATGGAACAGAATAGAGAGCCCAGAAATAAACCCACACAGCTATGGTCAATTAATCTATGACAAAGGAGGGAAGAATATACAATGGAGAGAAGACAGTATTTTCAAGACATGGTGCTAGGAAAACTGGACAGCTACATGTTAAAAAATGAAATTAGTACCTTTTCTCATACCATCTACAAAAATAAACTCAAATGGAGTAAAGACCTAAATGTAAGAGCAGAAAACATAAAACTGCTAGAGGAGAACATAGGCAGAACACCCTTTGACATAAATCATAGCAATATTTTTTTGGATCTGTCTCCTAAGGCAAAAGAAGCAAAAGACAAAATAAACAAATGAGACCTAATTAAGCTTAAAACCTTTTGCACAGCAATGGAAACCACTGACAAAATGAAAAGACTTACTGAATGGTAGAAAATGATTGTAAATGATATAACTAATCAGGAGTTAATATCCAAAATTTATAAATAGCTCATACAACTCAATATTAAAAAAAAAAAAAAACCAACCTGATTCAAAAATGGGCAGAAGACCTGAATAGACATTTTCCCAAAGAAGACATACAGATGGCCAACAGGCACGTGAAAAGATGCTCAACATTACTATTCAGAGAAATGCCAATCAAAACCACAATGATATATCACCTCGCACCTTTCTGAATGGCTATCATCAAAAGGACCAGAAATAACAAATGTTGGCAAAGGTATGGAGAAAAGAGAATGCTAATACACTGTTGGTGGAAATGTAAATTGGTGCAGCCCCTTTAGAAAACAGTAGGGAGCTTCCTCAAAGAACTAAACTTAGAATCACCATATGTTCCAGCAATTCCACTCCTGTTTATAAATCCAAAAAAAAACAAAAACACTAATTCGTGAAGACACATGCACCCCAATGTTCACAGTAGCATTATTTACAATAGCCAAAATATGAAAGCAACCTAAACATCTATCAGCAGATGGCTAAGGAAGATGTGGTGTACACACACACAGTGGAATATCACTCAGCCATAAAAAAATAATGAAATTCTGCCATTTGCAACAACGTGGATGGACCTAGAGGGCATTATCCTTCATAAAATAAGTCAGACAGAGAGAGACAAATACTCTATGTAATCCCTTATATGTGCAATCTAAAAAATAAAACGAATGAATATAACAAAACAAAAACAGACTCACAGATATAGAGATCAAACTGGTGGTTACCAGTGGGGAGAAAGAAGGGGGAGGAGCAAGATAGGGTAAGGATTAAGAGAGTCAAACTATTATGTATGAAATAAATAAATAACAAGGGTATATTGTACAGCACAGGGAAATATAGCCATTATTTTATAAGTTTAAGTGGAATATAATACATAAAAATGTTGAATCACTATGTTGTACATCTGAAACTAATTTAATATTGTAAATCAACTATATTTCAATTAAAAAAATAAAGTAACTGAGGTAGGCAAAAAAAGCATTTTCAAACTAGTCAGAATTGTCTAAAAAATTGTTTTAATTCCGGAAGTTGGGATTCTTGTGTATTTTTTTAAAATGCTTTTAAACTGGCATTTTCAGTGAAAAGTGTTCTTTTGGTGTTTTTTGTTGTTTGTTTTTTAAGGGTTCCATATTTAAAGTATTAGATATTTAGTGTCTTTAATTCTCTAGGAAATTTTATGTTCCCTTATATTAGACTTTTATAAACCTTATTAGCTTCTATAAACCAATCAATATAGAACTCCTTAATTTACAAGATTTTATATCTAATTTATTTACTTATTTTTCCAGAAGTAAGAGAATATTTCTAACACAAAATGAGAGATAAAGACTTTTTTGCAATTACAGACACAGAAACACAGCTTGTAGCTTTAGTTCTACACCCTTAGTCATAAATTAAAATAAACATGGAGAACAAAAGCTCACAAATCTGCATGTCAAAACGCTCTTAACCTTTTCATTGGAAGGCTGATGTATTCTTGAATAAACAAGGAAACCAACAAACACAATTTTCTGTCATCTCTCACCCAACAGAATAGGTCTCTGCCTGATAAAGATCATCAAATAGGCCATAAAACCAAATTCACATACATTGGTGGCAAATTAAGTATAACTTGCAGGTTTTAGGAAACCAGAAGCAGAAACAAAAGCAAAAGCACAGAATCGGGGTGTGGGGTGTGCAGGAGAAACAAAGAGTCAGTGAAGGTAAATAAAGTTCTATTGCTCCTTGGGATTGCTTCGGGAGCCAAGGAAAGATGTTTATTCCCCGGCTACACTGTTTAAATGGCTCTGGAATGTATTTACTTGGAAATCTCTGGTGTAACCTCCAAAGCAATCAAGGTACAATTTTCAAAATTTAAAAAGCTGAGTTAGAATAAAGTTGTGAAAAAATGTGTTTAACTCATTGATGAAAAAACCAGGAGGACTGTAAAGCAGGTTCATTAATTCTATTGGTAAAAAAATCAAATGACGCCTAAACCCAGATCTCCCAACAGGCAGTATTTCAGCTTTGCCAGATCCAACGTCAGAGCAGGTTGTTCTTCCTCTATGACCATCTCAATGAAAGCTATACTGGCTAAGAGATCCACTTCTAGCTACTCTATTGATGCCATAAGTCATTCTACTCTGTAACTGCGGTATCCTCTATCCATGTTGAACTGCCTTTCTGGTTTGTTCAAGTTATCTCTTAAAATACCTATCATTGTTTTTGTTAGCATTTTGGTTAGAAATTTTTATTTTAATTAACTCTACTTTTCTCAAAATTCACATTCTTCTATTTTGCAGAATATGTAAATTTCTAGGAATGCATGTAATGTTATGGTAGAAACACTTCATTTCTCCTCCTTTGATTTTTTTTGTATATGAAAAGTAGAAACAAAATGGCTAAACTCAATCTCTGATGGGCTAACACAAAAATTTATTCAAATTTTATTCAAAATTTATTCTTGAAAGAACCAAAAATCCATGAGCCTCTTTTATCAGGTGTCTACTTTGATGAAAAATCACCCAGGCATGATGACTTGTCTTTCCTTCATCAGTCTTACTCTGACAAATCAGAGCAATACTTTGGCAACTACGAAAAAGAACAAATATTCAAGCAAGGAGTATTTTCAGACTTTTCCTCTGTTAGTTGCCTAGGGAATTATACTCCTATAAATAATAAAGCACTCTACAACTTACTCTAACATTTTTTCTGATTTAAAGTTTCTGACACAGCATGATATGGCTGATTATGCCAATGAATTTTCCCCCTTAAGTCAAGAAAAACTGCACAACAATAATTATCTAATTAAGATTCACATAATTATGATTACTAAATTCCAAGAGAACTGTTGTAGTAACAGTATAACAACTTATCTAAGGCCAATTAAGTTGTGTTTCCTTTCTGCTTTAATTTATTTTAATCCAAAAGAGCAATAAACAGGATATGTCTAGTTGATGATTTAATGAACTACAGTATATTAAGAAGTTAGAAATTGTTATGATGCTGAAAACCTCAAGACCTTTCAAGGCTGGAATCTTTATTCCTTATTCCCTAAAAAGTTTAGGATTTTCACTAGTTTCATAAGTGAGGCTATATCCCAAATTAAGATCAACACACAAAAAATGTAATGATTCAGGGTGTTTAATAACTGAGAAAGGGGGAAAAAAAAAAACCCAGGGCACAATCACTTTTAGTGAAATGGAAAGGATTATTTTAATGTCTTTGAAAGTCATATTGGAAAAGAACAATGCAAAGTTGAAACCCCATTTACTTTCTTAAATGGACAGAGCATTTGAGGGCAAAGGAAATAGGATCAAAGAGAAGGTGTGAGATAGATTTTATTCAAGGTCTTTGACTTATGTGGTTTGAAAACATCTCTAAGACTATTCTTGAAGAAAAGAGTAAGAGAAAAAGGATGTTAACATTTTCAATGTGTTCCACAGTCCAAAATCAAAAGTTCCGAACACAATTAGAAAAGAAGGAAAACCCCAGAGAAATATGGAACTAGAGAGGTCTGATTATGATAAAAATCTGAAAATGTTTTTTCTTATTCCTTTTCTATGATCTTAGGTTAAAGCAGCCATTGGTTTCATAGCTGCCAAATAAGTGATCACATAATCATTCATGTTTTACAATAGCAATACACAGTCTGAGAAACTGTCAGTATCTACAGCTATTCACTCTTGGTTCAATCTTCAGTTCTTTTTCTCAATATTTCTGACCACAGTTAAGTATCTAATTCTTCATTCATCCATCTTTTACATCTTTCTTCATATACCAGTTAATTCTCTTTTAAGAGAGAAACTGGCATAATTCTTTATTTCCTTTCACTTTAAGAATTTTCAACCTCTATGTGGTGGTGCATTAAGTTAAAAAAACCACTGCCAAATTTTCCTATGAAGTTCAATAGAATTGCATTTACTTTCTTTAGAACCATCAATGTTTAACATTTCGAGAGGATGATGGGTTCACACAGTTTTACAAACCTGTCATCCATGACATTTTCAAGAGATTTGTCCTGAGGATTTCAAACTATGAAAAAACTTTGATATTTAACTCAAATATCATCAAATGGAACTTGCTTTAATTTCTGTTATTTTTTTAAACGTCTCAGATCTCTCTAAGCATTTATTTTCTATTTACTATCCCTCCATAGCAGTAATTATTTTTTCCCCTTCCAACACCTGTTTACATGCACAATAAACACAGATCCAGTTATTCCAGATTTTGAAGATGAGCTGTAGATAGACTTGAGGCTACACACAATTGTTAATATGGGTTAACACTAACTTTGTTGTTTTAACAACTGTTAAAAACAAACATGTGGGAACTGATGTCCTTGATTATTACCACTGGAATCTAGCAAATGTTTACTGCCTCTCACAGAGAAACCCTACCCCCATTTCTTCTCCCCCTGATATTTTAACTCAGAATATGTCAGAAAAATGGAATACAGTCAGCCTTCTGTATCCACCGGTTCCACATCCATGGATTCAACAAACCAGGGATGGAAAATATTTTTTAAAAAATTCCAGAACGTTCCAAAAAGAACTTGGATTTGCTGCATACCAGCAACTACTTACATAGCATTTACATTGTATTTATGACTATATACAGAGCATTTACACTACACTGGAAATTATAAGTAATCTAGAGCTGATTTAAAGTATACTGGAGGATATGTGTAGGTGCACATACTGCACCATTTTACATACGGGACATGAGCATCCTCAGACATTGGTATCTGTGAGGGTCCTGGAAAGGATCCCCTGTGGATAACGAGGGACTACTGTACCAACTGAAAGAGGCATCCTCGCTGCTTCCCCAGGAAGAAACCTCTTTTGCAGATAAGTAAACTGACTTTTAGAGATGTAAATTATGGGCTTCCCTGGTGGCGCCCGTGGTTTTGAATCTGCCTGCCGATGCAGTGGACACGGGTTCGAGCCCTGGTCTGGGAAGATCCCACATGCCGCGGAGCAACTAGGCCCGTGAGCCACAACTACTGAGCCTGCGCGTCTGGAGCCTGTGCTCTGCAATGGGAGAGGCCGCAGCAGTGAGAGGCCCGCGCACCGCGATGAAGAGTGGTCCCCGCTTGCCGCAACTGGAGAAAGCCCTCGCACAGAAACGAAGACCCAACACAGCCAAAAATAAATAAATAAATAATAATTAAAAAAAAAAAAAAAAGAAATGTAAATTACTTGCCCAACATTGGTAATACAGATTTTAATTAAAACTAAAATGCCTTTTCCTCTACACCACTAAGCTGGCCTTTATTATTTCTTTTATTTTAAAGACCCCTTAGTATCCTGGATTCCTTTCTATATCTCTTTCTTACATTTACTTACAGTGACTTTCTCAAACCTGAATGACTCTTATTTGTGTATTTATAAATAAAATTTTAATACTGAATAATCTTCATCTACAGTGGAGTAGTATTATTAGGAACAATTATTTGTCAACTGGAAAAAAATGCACAACCTCTAAGTTGAGAATTATGTTTTATTCAATGGACTCTGAGGACTTAAGCCCAGAAGACAGCCTCTCAGGTAGCTCTGAGGGACTGCTCCGCAGAGGTAAGGGAGGTCCCTGGATATATAGGAGTTTTTACAACAAAAACCAGGTAGTTAGAACATCGAAAGATTACTGTTAACTTTAAAAAAAAAAGACATATCAAGTTAATGAATTTAGCCTTTTTCTATGTATGGGAAGATGCAAGAGTCTGGGCTCAATGAAATCATTCCCTTGATATGCACCTCAGCTATCTAGGGCCAGTATCCTCTTCTTTCCCATCCTGAGTCCCCTCAGGGCTCACTGTGGGGGGAAGCTGCAGTTGCTGATGACTTGAGGGCCACAACATCCTTTGTTTGCTGATATGGCAGGCGGCATCCTTAGTCCACATATTTAACATATATGAAGCATTTTCTAAATGACCAAATTATAAAAGATTAAATGCTAAGTTATGTGGTTAAAAGTCAGTAACCCACACCACTTTTTGCCTTTTTATGTTTACTTTTAAAGGTTTTCTTGTTAAGGGAAGAACTTCTGAGTGTTTACTGTAGTTCCTTTCCCCAAGGCAACCTCTTATTTGTCAGAACCTCTGCATTTCTTTCTCGCCTCAAGGAAACAATCTTACTCTGTGACTGTACAGAAAAACCTGTGATTAGAGAAGGGAAGTGAATAAATCATCTGCAAAACAGTTACAGAGTTTCAAGAATGATTACTCCTTTTGAACAGTTTTTATGTTGGAGCATGTTTTTTGTAGCTTTTTGTTTTGCATTTGAACTTAATATCTCTCATTTTGAACTTCAAATCAAAGGAAATAGGGCACCAAAGAACACAGATGTTCAGAGCTTAGCAGTTTTAACATACAGAGTGTTTTCATACAATTTAAAACTCTATTTATCTCATAAAACTTAAAAGTCCAATTTAAGATGTGTTTAAGACTTATAGAAAAGGATATTATTGAAATGAAGATGCAAATTCTGAACCTTAACTTTTTCCAATTATTATAAGAATCAATGGCATTTTGTCTTATGACAGGACTCTCAAAATGGAGTATTGCTAATAGAGCTCTCGAAAATGGAGCAGGGAGGTCACTCAGGAAGTGTGACTTTCATACAAGTCTTTTATGCCTGGATAGAATTGGACCTTTTGACCACAACTGTCCTAACAAAGGCATCCAGAATATCTGCCAGAAACTCATAGTTATCGGGCCCTTACCCCAAAATAACTCATGACTCCTTAAGGACAAATATTTCCCAACTTGTGTCAGAGTTGACCACAATTATCACCAGGCAACTTTAACAACCTTGTGGCTTTTTGTCTTTATTGGCCCCTGACTCTTTCTCTTTCCAGGAACACGCTCTCATTTTTTTCCCCAGATTGCAATCCTTAGGACCCCAAATAAACTAGTTTCTTATTTGAAGCCTTCTAAAATTAAATTCAGCAAGTGTTTCGTCCCCATTTTACAGGTAGTCACAATTACATAGTTGGAAATTCCAAATTAGGTTTGTCAGTTCTAAAAACAACATGGGATTTTGTTTATATCTTATCATAGTAAAGTTCCTTGATAAAGACAGTGAACAGTTAAAGCTCTCAATGTTAAAAATATCAAAAAATATCAATCCATCAATGATACATTTGCATTAGTACTTTATCTCAAGAGATATTAAAGATTATCTTGGTTCTTTTTCTCTCTTCCTCTCTTTTTAAGAAAACATGAGCTCTTACACTCGAGTGTTTCTATTTTTCAAAGAATATAAGATTTACAATCCCTCACACACAATTAGTATTTCATAAAATATTGTAATTTTTTATTTCTTCTTTCATCAGATAATTAATGAATACCTATTACAAACTCTGTATGTCTGCCCTCACAGTGTGTACAGTCTACTGCTGATGATGGGCAGTTATGAAAGGGCATGAGGGTAATCTGAAACAATGTACAAGTGTTAGGTAGTTAGACATCAGCAGCAAGAAGGTGACAGTGGTGAGAAAGACAAGAGCAAGCAATTGAGTCACACCCAACCATCTGGGGACTCTCTCCTGACCCCACCCAGAACAGGCGAAACTATGGTCGTGTAGTGGGCAGCTTATCCTGATAAAGAGGGGCACAGCAACACAAGGGAACTTCCCCGGACTGCGCATGCCCAGACCAGACAGGCGTATAACCTATAGTAAACCCAAACTTATTATTCCATCATTATAATAAAATCTACATGTGGTTTTGCCCTCCCCGCCCCCGTGGGCGTTACTTAGCGAGTCAAAGGTGAGAGCATGCGCAGCAGTAAACTTGTTCCATAGCTCTGGACTCAAATAACGATCCCCTGTCACGCACCACTGCCTCTCTGCAAAATGCTCCTTAATAGAGCCCTTAAGCCTGTACAGGAAGGTTGTTTTCATTTCGCGAAAACAGCCGCGCGCGCTCTCTCTCTCTCTCTCTCTCTCAGAGTGTACCTTTGCTTCGATAAACTTTGCTTTGGGCTTGCTTCACTTCGCTGAAACTGCCCGCTCTCAGAAACAGCCCGCTCTCTCTTGCTCTCTCTCCCCCTCTCTGAGAGTGTATCTATGCTTAAATAAACTTTGCTTTGTGCTTAAGCCTCAAGTGGTAGTTTGCAATTCTTTGCTTACTATCGTGGGATGGAGATAACTGGTCCAGGTCTTCCGTTGACCTCCTCGGTTGAAGCTATTTTGTTACAACCCACGTCAAGTGGGTGACACAAGGAGTACTAGTGTTACAGGAGCCTTTAAGAAAATACATTTGACCTGAAGTCAGGGCCAGAAAATGCTTCCTGGAAGAGTTGGAAAACTGAAAATAACAGTTAGCTAGGTGACAGGAGAGAAAAATATCCTTTAGACAGAAGAAATAGCATAAACAGCATATAGGAGGCTCAGGAGGAAAGATAGCTGGTAGAGGCCGAAGGAGAGAGAAAGAGATATTATTAGTGCCTGTAAGGAAGTAAAATAATACAATGAGAGATGAGACTAGAGAGCAAGCCAGTGAACTCACTATATAGTTTTTACACCAAGTGGAGCACGTGGTCTCACCTCTATCCTAACATCACTGAGATGTCATTGGAGGGTTTTAAATAGGAATGTCATAGGCTGCAATGTGGAGAAAAAATTAGAATGAAACAAACTTGGATAGAAGACCATTTGGGAACCTGTTGCCAAAATATGAAAGAAAGACGAAGGAACCTAAATTGGGGAGTGGCTGTGCATGTGGACCTTTATAGGGGAATTAAAACCTATGTGGTTTGTGGACTCATTGATTTGGGGACATGAGGCAGATAGAGGAATCAAGGACAATCCCTCTTTGACTTAGGCAAAGAGTGCACAGAGGTGGCATTCACTAAGGGTGCAAAATGGTTCACCTTTGATGGTACAAAAATGATTTCAGTTTGAGATAGGCTATATTTGAGGTGTTGTGTCATTTGTATGAAATTTCAATATCAGAGTCAGAAATATAGAGATCTTTAGGATTCACATAGAGGATGATCTAAACTGCCCAGGAGGAGATAGGGCTAAGAAGAGAACCTGAAAAGACCCAATAATTAAGGGAAGGGTAGAGAATAAAATCCTGGAAAGGAAATTGAGAAAAAAATGGCCACTTATTTAAGAAATATAAATCAGGGCAGTATAGAGTCATGGAATTCAAGGAAAGCCATATTTGGTAGGTAAAATAATGGCCCCCCCCCAAAAATGTTTGGGTATTAATCCTCAAAAACTGTGAATATGATACCTTCACAAAGGGCAAAAGGGACTTTGCAGGTGTGATTAAGTTAAGGATCCTGAGACGGGAAATTTTACTGTATTATCATCTGGGCAAACCCAATGCAATCACAAGGGTCCTTACAAAAGGGAGGCAGAAGGGTCAGAGTTGGGGAAGGAGATGTGAAGAGGGAGAGGTGATAAAGAGAGATAAGCCAAGGAATACCAATGACCTGTAGAAGCTGGAAGACACCAGCAATTGGATTCTCCCCTAGAGAGAAGGAATGTGGCCCTGCAGATTCATTTCAGACTTCTGGCCTCTAGGACTATAAGATAATAAATTTATGTTGTTTTAAGCCACTAATTTTCTGGTAATTTCTTACAACAGCAATGGGAAACTAATGCACTATGTAAGAGTTGAATTTTGCAATACAGAATTCACTGATGACTTTTGAAAGAGGGGTATTCTTTAGAGGAAAAGTCGTGAGATTGCTTTTTTTGGATCTTTAATTATGTCTCTGCCCTTGATGTTTCAGGTTGCTTGCTTCTTCAGCTCCAAGTGTGGGATATATGAGGCAAGAAGAAAACCCAAGGAATTCATCACTATATTGTTTCTTGGGTCTCAAAATTCCTGGGTCGTCTGCCTCCCTCTTTCCACCTTTCAGAGTTTTCTTATGTTTGTTTAACATTTAATGTCCAGGGTTTTAGCTGTACTTATCAAAAGGAATAGGGGGAAATATCCCAAATGATATTTTAATTTTAAATTTTTTTTAATGACTTTATTTATTTATTTACGGCTGTGTTGGGTCTTCGTTTCTGTGCTAGGGCTTTCTCTGCTTGCGGCAAGTGGGGGCCACTCTTCATCGCAGTGCACGGGCCTCTCACTATCACGGCCTCTCTTGTGGAGCACAGGCTTCAGACGCGCAGGCTCAGCAATTGTGGCTCACGGGCCTAGTTGCTCCGCGGCATGTGGGATCTTCCCAGACCAGGGCTCGAACCCGTGTCCCCTGCATTGGGGGGCAGATTCTCAACCACTGTGCCACCAGGGAAGCCCCTAATTTTAATTTTTAAGTTCTTCTTTATCTGGTTTTCCAAAATTTTTTACTGGATATGAATTACTTGTGTTTCAAATAAATGTGTTTTTACAAATATCATGCCTAGAACAGCACTTTATATGTCACATAGCAATCAATATACAAAGTTAAATTTATTTTGCAAAAAAAAATAACAAATCTGAAACAATTTAAAATAGACAAATATAATAAATGTCCCCTATTATAATATGATTTTAATATAATAATATATTAAAATCCTATATAATATTTAACTCATCAGTGACACAATCTTTCAAATAGCATTTTCTAAAATATATTCTGTATAATGTGATATACAAAATACTTAGCAACTGGTATGGACCAGGCAGAAACTAGTAAGAATGACTGCCCAGAAGTCAGAAAGTACTGGCTAGAACAACATAGTGGGCATATCAGCCTTTAAAACCCTAGGAAAAAGTGTTCCATGGCCAACTACTTTGGGAAAATAATACTATTTACTCTTCTTGGGAGTTCTTGTCAGGGGAAAAAAAAATATCCTCAACATCATTAAATGCAGACTTTTATTTTATCATAAAATTATTTTCTCATGAAAAACTTTTTTCTGGCAACACCTATTCACAGCCTGTAGAATATGCTCTGTCAAGTGCTTTTATGCTAAACTATTATTCTGCTGAGCCATTTCTTATCCATATCCTTTTCTACCACTTGATAATTATTGCCACTCAAATAGAATGCGTTCTGTAAAATGGCTTATTCTGTAGCCTAATCTGTTTAAGAAAAGTGACACATCTGAAATTAAATCATGTGAGATATTAACATTTCCCTGGACCCTTGAATACATTAATTTGCAAGATGCATATCAGCAATAAATAAAAGCAGCATATTAGGAAAAAGGTGAAAGGGATAGGTTTAGAGCTAAAATCACCTATCAGTTTTCTGCAGTGCCATCCCTTATCAACTGGTAGGTGCTCTTCGTGGAGAATTTTGCAGCTGGATCTTGGCTCAGATGGAAACTACAAAGTTTAACTAGTGATTCCTGCCATGACCACAAGATGAATAAATAAATGAAGACCTGCATGCCAAGTACAGTATTTTGTGTCTTTTTATGAAATAAGGCTGAATAAGAATTATATTGCATGTTGATCTAATTCCTCTTTCATATTTGAAATGATGTTTTGTTTTTAGACAGAAAACACAATTTAGAAACTTCCTCAATCCCTTGGCTATTGAAATTGAGATGGGAACCTACTTCTGCCTGACAATAAAATCTTTTTTGCTTTCACTACATCATATTGCAGTATTTAGATAACACATGAAATAAAGTTATCCAAGGACATATAATGAGATATCTCTAGGGGTAACTACATTGAAAAAAGAGGATTTTAAATATTCTTTAAAAAGTAGTATGCAATTTAAACTTTTACTAAACAGCAAGTACAGTCAATTAATTTTCATCACTTTCAAAACAATCTTATTATGTATCATAAAAATAAGCATTAAAGATTCCTATAAAAATGGTTTAGGGGCTTCCCTGGTGGCGCAGTGGTTGAGAATCTGCCTGCCAATGCAGGGGACACGGGTTCGAGCCCTGGTCTGGGAAGATCCCACATGCCGCGGAGCAACTAGGCCCGTGAGCCACAATTACTGAGCCTGCGCGTGTGGAGCCTGTGCTCCGCAACAAGAGAGGCCGCGATAGTGAGAGGCCCGCGCACCGCGATGAAGAGTGGCCCCCGCTTGCCGCAACTAGAGAAAGCCCTCGCACAGAAACGAAGACCCAACACAGCCAAAAATAAATAAATAAAGAATTTTTTTAAAAAAATGGTTTATACATGGCCCAGGATATACATGTTTAAATCAACTATAACTAAATCCAAATGCCTTCATAGAAATTAAGAAAATATTTTTGTGAACAGGAAATGGAAGAGGAACATCAAGAGGCAAGTAGTCCTCAAGCTACAGGTCTCCTTGCTCTGAGTCCAGAAGCAGGAAGAAGCACCAGGGCATAAGATGGCCAAGGTAAGGGAGGAAACCTTAACCAGGTTTATCGCTTAGAAATGAGCTAGGACTGGCCTTCTTGGTGCCTAAAAGGAGGCTGATAAACTGCTCCAGAAAATGTAACCGAGCAGGACCCTCTAGTGCCTTCCCGGGACAGATCCCTCCCCCATATCCTCTGCTTTAGCTCCTCTGTGAAGTACCCAGATAATATTATCTCATGCATATTTCCTGAGTTTTTCAGAGGCTAAAAACCACCACCAAATGGAAGAAATAAACTACAGTAAGTCCCCTACATACAAACCTTCAAGTTGTGAACTTGAAGAGGATGTCCATGCATCCTCTACAAGCGGTTGTGCTTTTGTGTACTTTACTGTACAGTACTGTTGCTGTGCAACACGAAGAGCTTCCTAATGAAGACCTGATGGAATTGGAGGCCCAGAGAAAGGATGAAGAGAGACAAGAGGAAGAAGAAGTAACTGAAGAACCGAAAAGATTCACGACGCAGGAAACGGCAAGGGAATTTTTTTTATTTGAGGAGGCACTGTTAGTTTTTGAGGCACAGGACCCGAATGTGGAATGGTACAGGAAGGTTGCAGCAGCCGTTCCGAATGCAATCCAGTGCTACCGTGTCAACTATCATGAGAAAAAAAGAGCTACTACCCAGACATCACTGGATCAGTTTTTCAAGAGGGTAGATAGAATTGAATTCAGCAAGGAACCAGAACCTGTGTCATCAACATCAGGTGTGAGTGAAACTGCAGCTTGCCCTCCGTCTCCTATTGCTGACAATCCTTCAGCTCTACCATCTCCCACCTCCTCTCCCTCCTCCAGTCAATAACTCTTCTTGCCTGTTCACTCGATGACAGCCCCTGTATGCCAGCTGTTGTACGGTACTACTGTACTTTTCAAGGTACTGTACTATAAGATTAAAAATGTTTATTTTTTGTGTTTGTTTGTTTTTTATGTATTATTTGTGTGAAAAGTATTATAAACCTATTACAGTACAGTACTATATAGCCGATTGTGTTAGTTGGGTACCTAGGCTAACTTTGTTGGACTTAACGAACAAATTGGACTTACGAACGCACTTTCGGAACGGAACTCATTTGTATGTAGGGGACTTACTGTACTTGATGATCATGAGCACGTAGTTCCCCGGACTTACTGGCACCTAAGGACTGATAATGTTAACTGCCCTGTTACCTCAACGTCAACAAATCAGAGAACTGTGCACAAGATGATCACATACCCTGCAACACCCCCTTCCCTCACCTGGCCTTTAAAAATGCTTTGCTGAAACTCTTCAGGGAATTCAGGGGTTTGGGGAGCATGAACCCATCTGCCTCCCTTCTCCTTGCTTTGACCTTCAATAAACATTTCTCTGCTCCAAACTCCAACGTTTTGGTATTGTTTGGCCTCACTGTGCATCAAGCACACGAACTTGTGTTCAGTAACAAAAACTGAATGTGGAAATAGCTTACATAAAGCTACCAACTTAAGAAGGAAGGTCATAGCTTTAAAACTGGATCCTAAACCACGCACTGGACAGGTCTCACTGCCTGTGAAACTCTCCAAGAGCCCTCACAGCAAAAAAACTCGGAATTGCTGAAGTGAGACCCCCTTAGTGGAAGACGACCCAGGAGCCATGTGGTGGCAGCCACAAAACTACTAGCCAAGGACAAGAGCAAGAGAGAAAAACAATATCTCATTGAAGACATTGTGCAAAGTAAAACTCCAAAATACGTGAAGATAACTAATGCTACAAATAACAAACAAACAAACCAAAAAAAACCAAACACTTTTAGAACAGATATTATAAAACATGAACTGGCAGAAATGAAAGTAAACCAATCAACATTTTTTTTTAATTGACAATATGGTCACTGAAATTAAAACAATAGGTCAGATATAATATTTTTGAGTTAATGAATTATGAAATTTGAAGAGAGTGATATTCACTATGAACATGGGCAGAGGGTAAAAAATATTTAAAAAGAAAGAAAAACAAAGGGAGGAAGGGAGAGAGGAAGGGAAGGAGAAGGAGAGAGAGTTTCTAGACACGGAGAATAACTGAAAGTCTCCAAGACAGCTTGAATAGGAATTTACCCACCCCCTCAAAAAAAAGTGGAAGAGAAGCAATATTAGAAGATATTATGGCTGACTCTTTTTTCCCAAAGTAAAGAAGGAAAAGAGACCTCAAATCCAAAGGACTTCCAATTACCAAGCTGGAATTTAAGTCTACATTTGAAATGGCATAATGAAATATAAATTTAAAAAGTTACCAGAAAGAAAAGATGGTTACTTACCAAAAAATAATAATCGCATTGGCAGAAGAATTTTCATTAGCAAAAAATAAATGCTAGGAAATAATGACATGAATCTTCAAAGAGGTGAAGGAATTCTATACTAGTTCAACCAACCTCCAAGAGTAAGTGTGAGGTTCTGGCAGTGTGGCAGACTGAATTCTCTGAGAGATTCTCCTACAATAAATCAACTAGATAATGGATAACATAGTTCTCAATGCATGCAGTGCTTGCAAGAAGCAGGGAAGTCCGTCATCCCTCCCTCAGAAGGAACAAACTACGAGTTGAATGTGCGAGCAGTGAGAGGCAATCAAGTGGGAGAAACAGACCCCTTAAGAGCAGGTGCCCATAATCCGACTGTAATTGTACTACATTAAACATTGGGCCAGCAACCAAATGAAGAAGTTAAAGCTGACACATAAGAGACTAATGGAGTCCTAAATCTATGGCCCCCCAGGGCTCTCTTCAGAAACAAAAGGTGAAGGAAAGCATTCACAATTTAAGCCCACAGTATTCCCAGATTAAGATCAATCAAGTGTAAGTTTCTAATATCAGTAAGCAGATGCTTCATGAGTGAGGCAGCAGAAACAAACAAACAAACAAGGTTTAATATACCAAAAACCTTAAGAGAGTGGAAATGTCAAGTGCAAAATATAAAATGGAAAATGTATTAAAAAAATATATAAATTCAGAAATGGAACAAGCCTCAAGAGATTTTCAGAAATGATCAGGCAATTCTAGAAAAGCAATTAAATGGAATTTCTAGATATGAAAAATGTAATTGTTGAAATGAAAGAAGTGCAATAGAATGGGATAGAAAAACTAAAAATGAAATATATACAGGCATTCCTCCTTTTATTGTGCTTTGTTTTATTGTGCTTCACAGATATTGCATTTTTTAAAAATTGAAGGTTTGTGGCAACCCTGCATTGAACAAGTCTATGGGCATCATTTTTCCAACAGCATTTGCTCACTTCATATCTCTGTGTCACATTTTGGTAATTCTCGCAATATTTCAAACTTTTTCATTATTATTATATTCATCATAGTCATCTGTGGTCAGTGATCTTTGATGTTACTATTGCAAAAAGATTACAACTTGCTGAAGGCTCAGATAATGGCTAGTATTTTTTAACAATAAAGTATTTTTTCAGTTAAGGTATGTACATTGTTTTTTTTAAAGATATTATGCTTTACACATCTAATAGATTACAGTGTAAACATAACTTTTATATGCATTGGGAAACCAAAAAATTCATGTGACTCACTTTATTGCAATATGGATCCAATAAATTCAAATTGGAGTCATAGTGAAACTGAGCAGGACCTTGTGGGGATCTTCCCAAGGACACAACCCTCCTGTGTCCTCCACGCTTGTTTGTAGAAAAGTTTTAGCTTCCTAGGCCTTTTCCGAGTTCTAAAGAGCAAATAATTTAACCAGAGAAATGAGAAAATGTAGAAATAAAGGAAAACAGTGAAGGAAGACAAAATAATAATAGTTTAGCCATAAAACAAAGTCAAGAAACTTTAGTTCCTCCTCAAAGGCTACAGATAATATCCTGAGCCATATTCTTGCTTTGTTTTGCAGATACTAGAATTCCCATCAGGTGGAGGAAGTTAACTGCTGACCACCAGCATGCAGATCTCAGGCAAATTGGAAACAGAAGGTTGATGATTGACATTCCTGAAACATCACCAAGTTACTTCACCACCAACCAATGAGAAGGATGTCCATGAGCTGATCAAGCATCCTGTGACCCTCTCCCTCACCTTGTCTTTAAAAATCCTTCACTGAAAGCCATAGGAGACTTTGGGTTTTTTGGGCATTAGCCACCCATACTCCTTGTTTGGGCTCACAATAAATGCTGCACTTTTTTTTTTTTACAACTTGGTGTCAGCAGATTGGCTTTACTGTGCACAAGTAAGAGGATCCAAATTTAGTTTGCTAGCACTAGAAAGAGAGAGAAGAGAGAACAAAAGAGAGGCTTGTCAATAAATTTATAAACTCAGCTAAAATTGACAAATTCATAAAAAAAATAGAACTGAAAACTCTTAAGACAAAGTACAAAGTCTGAAAAGTCCTAGAATTATTATAAAAATTAATCAATATCTAAAAAGAAAAATATTCCAGGTCTGGGTGATTTACCATGCAATTTCTAATATACTTTCAATGATAAAATCTTTCTAATTTACACAAAGTCTTCCAAATAATGGAAAAAGAGGACAGGTGCATATTGCCCAAATCAGTGAGAACAGTACACTGGTCTTAAAGTTTTAACCTTGATATATAGATTCAATAAAGACAGTTAAAACAGGAAAGATAGACACTCCCTTAGGATAAAAACTCTAAGCAAAATAGCATGAGAAATGAACTTACTTAACCTGATAAGTCTAATAAAAACATATTGCAAATGTTACTGTTAAGGGTGAAATTTAAGAGGCATCTCTTTTGAAGTCAGAAATTTGACAAAGATTCAACTGCTTCAATTCAACATTTAGTGAGAATGTCTAACTAGTAGCATCAGGCTTGACAAAGAATAAGGGATTAACGATTTGAAAGGAAGAGACAAAACTCATTACTCATAGATAATATTGTATAATCAAGAAAACTAGAAAAATATCCAAAGTTTGTAGGAATTGATGAGAAAACAGTCAAGTGGTTGGTTATAAGATTAATATACAATAATCATGTGCATTTTTATATCCCATCAACAAACTGGGAAAAGCCTTGTAAAACTAACATTTACAATGGCAAAATATACTGTAAGTTTCCTAGAATATATCTAACAAACATTGTTTCACAACCCAGATAGAGAAAATTATACAAATATAAAAACATCCCAGGTGATAAAGTGATGAAAACATGTCATATGTGTGATGAAGAGGCATTTTTTAAAATAGCAATTCTCTCCCAACTGACCCAAAGATTCAATGCAATCCCAGTCAAAATCACCATAGGATTTGTTGTAAATTTTGATAAGCTGATTCTAAAATGTTCACAGAAGAGCAAAGAGCCAAGTATACCCAAAACACTTATAAAGAAAAGGCAGGCAGACTTGCCCTCAGCGAAAACAGAGCTTAGTATAATGCCAGATGAATTAAGACAATATGATGTACGTTAAGGGAAAACCAAATTGCTTGATGGAAGGAACTAGAGAGTCCAGAAGCAGATCCATATATAAATGGAAACAACAAATGAGAGGGGTGGCATTTCAGATCGCTGAGGAAATGTTGTCTTTAATTTATGGTGATGGTTTTCTACACACAAATCAAATCACGTGAATTCATGACTTAAATGTGAAAAGCAAAACTTCAGCAGTTTTGTAAGAAAATATAAAAGAATATCTTTATGTCTTATAATTCAAAGATAATTTTTGAGGCAATATGATATTAACTGTAAAAAAATTAAAATTCCACATTATTTCATAATGAGTCATTCAAATGTATACATACACTAAAACCAATATGGTTTAACCAATATGGTTGCTTTTTACATTACAAAGCAGGCAGTTCATAGACCACAATGAGCTGATTTCAAAACATTTTCAATAATAAATAATCTTACAGGGCAAATAAACTCAACAAATAAAGTATCCTATGAATATTCAACAATTATGTCTAAAGAAAAAGAAATTAAATTTATTTTAGTGGCATGTGCATACAATAATAGAAAAAGGACTAGCATGAACTAGAACTGATATTTTTCTTTTTTCTTTTTTTTTTTTAATTGTTGTTGTCCTGGCATCAAATATGTACTTTCCTTCCAGACCAATTTTTTCATCTCAAAAAACTCCAACTCTGTAAATAAAATCCACCTCAACCCAAAAACTACTCTTGCAAACAAGCCAAAAATCTAAGCAAGAATAGAATAGGAGACCAATGATACCTACCTACTTCTTGCATTGTATTCAAAGCATTTTTCTACATTATCAACTATTATTACTATGAGACGTGAATCTTCTTTCATACAAGTCCTGGAAATTTTGCCTGTGCATTTAGCCATCGTGTTGGCTAAGGTAAATGAATTCCTTTAGTTTCTTAGAACTTTCTTGGGTTATTCAAACCTCAATGACCACAATCATTAGTGCTGGATAACTTGACATCCAGTCCCTAGAAATAAACCTAGTTAGTATATGTATACATAAGTTGCTGCTGCTGTCCTTAATGCTACACTGACTATTCCTTACAAGTAATCAGAGGGAATGTGTTGGAAATAGATAATCTCTTGTTGCAAACTCATGAGTCATTATCAATAGACATCTAATTAGTTTTGTAAGCATTTGTAGAATGTATACATATGCAGTTGCAACCCATCTTATTTGTTTTCTGCTATTTTAACAGTCTTCCGAAAGCAGCAGATGGTCAATAAATGCTCAAATAAATGACCTTATGGATATTTGTTTTCAACTTATTAATTAAAAAAAGAAGAACACATACCAAAGAGTGTGCTTAATTCAAAAATTAGTTTTTAGAAATAATATTCTCAGCTGTAATGCATTTTAGTAACATACCCCACTTATGTTTGTTTGAAATTTTGCCATCTCATTACTTATACCAAAATCAATCTAAAAATATAGAGACAGCATTGATCTTTCTTCCAGCAGTGTTGACAAGTACTTTACTGCCATTTGCAGCAATGTGGATGCACCTAGAGAATATTATGTGAAATAAGTCAGACAGAGAAAGACAAATACTATATGATATCACTTGTATGTGGAATCTAAAAAATAATACAAATGAATGTATATGCAAAACAGAAACAGACCCACAAACTTGTGGTTACCAAAGGGGAGAGGGAAGGGGGATACAAATTAGGGGTATGGGGTTGACAGATACAAACTGCTATATATAAAACAGATAAGCAACAAGGATTTACTGTATAGCACTGAGAATTATACCCATTATCTTTTAACAACCTATAATGGAATATAATCTGCAAAATACTGAATCACTATGTTGTACACCTGAAACTAACACAATATTGTAAATCAACCATACTTCAACTTTTTAAAAAAAAGAGTAAATTAAGATCCACACAACTAATATTTCACAATGCTGGTTATTATATTAATCTCATGTGCACTTTGCCTAATGATTTTCCAAACATTAAAAACCAAATGGGGAGACTTCCCCATTTGGTTTTTAATGTTTGGAGGTGCAGTGGTTAAGACTCCACACTCCCAATGTAGGGGGCCCGGGTTCGATCCCTGGTCAGGGAATAAAACCCACATGCATGCCACAACTAAGAGTTCCCATGCCACAACTAAGGAGCCCACCTGCCACAACTTAGACCCGGTGCAACCAAATAAATAAATATTTTAAAAAACAAAAAAACGAATGGGGTTGGTGAATTGGTGGTCATTACAACACCCACCAGTATTCCTATAAACCATCTGTCCAGCTTTATGTTTTTACACCAAGCAAAAAAGTAAATTCTGCATGACTCTTCTCTTCCCAATTAGATCACAAACTTCTCAAAGGCAGGACCATCTTCTTCCTATTTTATGTCCCCTGCAGCACCTTGTACCCAGTTGGCTCTACATATAATTAACTGGAAAAAGAAAACTAAAATAGAAATTAAAGTTGAATTGCGACTTAATACAGTGCATAGTACTGACATTTGTGTGGAACTCTCTTTACTCCGGTTCCTCTTCAATTTTTCCATATGCAAATACACTAAATTCAATGCATTTAAAGAAGCCCCCCCCCCCGCCCCCTGCCAAATACAAATAGCTATTCTCTCAGGCATGTTATGACCACCAAATGAAATATGTCTGTGGCTTTGTTTAAAGCATCCAAAAATAACATATTTGGGGACTTCCCTGGCGGCGCAGTGGTTAAGAATCCGCCTGCCAATGCAGGGGACATGGGTTCGAGCCCTGGTCTGGGAAGATCCCACATGCCGTGGAGCAACTAAGCCCGCAAGCCACAACTACTGAGCCTGCGCTCTAGAGCTCGCAAGCCACAACTACTGAAGCCCACGCGCCACAACTACTGAAGCCCACGCGCCTAGAGCCCGTGCTCCGCAGCTAGAGAAGCCACCGCAATGAGAAGCCCGCGCACCGCAACGAAGAGTAGCTGCCGCTCACCACAACTAGAGAAAGCCCGTGCGCAGCAACGAAGACCCAACGCAGCCAAAAATAAATAAAATTAAATCTTTAAAAAAAAAATAACATATTTGAAGCAATTTTTAGTTTCTGTTTCTAAGATGAGTGCACAAAAAAATTTGATCAAATCATTTGAGTTATTGTGACCCTTTACAAAAGAGTCACAGAGGCATGGTTACATATTGAACAATTACTTGACTAAAGGCTGTTTGGAGCTTTGAATCCTTTTTGAGACAGGTTGCTTAGTATTTTAGGTTTCATTCTTTGGCAAATAAGGATGTCCTTCCCCCCCTTAAAAAGATAAATTAAGTTTTGTTTCCTTTGCTTCACATCTTGCAGCAGTACATTCAGAATAAAAGCTGTTACTGCATATTATTACTGAGTGATAAATCACTTGAGCTTCCACCAGTGGATCTGTGCTTAAGCAAATACCCCTAAATATAATGTAGCACTAGTGTTAGCTTACCTAAAAGGCACCCCTTCTTTATAATTTCTAACATCTTCGAAAGAAACACAGATACAGAAACTAGAGCCTGTAATACTCAAAAACATAGATTTTGCCTTCCAGACTTGAACATTATGAATTCTATAGACTCTTCTGTATCAATAGCTTTAAAAAAAAAAAAAATCCCTCCATGAATAGGGTGACAGTGAAAGCTTGCTTGCTTCTGTGACTACTTGGCATAGAATTCATTAGCTTCTGGTCTGCATTCTTTCAGCATCGTTTACAGCTACAGGAAAAACCAACAGCACCTCCAACAGCGAGGAAATGGACCAGGAACCCTGCAATTCATCTCATGTTTATTTTGGTAAGAGACCTATACTCATTTCAGTGAAATTCTGACGAGAAGCAGCAGCAGCAGTGAGTTCATCTCCTTGGTTTTTTTTAACCTAAACAGCCTAAGAGCTTACCCTTTCACAGAAGGACATTTCTTTGACCATTTTATTAAATTTTAGCTAGGAAGCAATGTTTCCTATATTTCATACACGTAGAGGAACAGTAGAGGAACAGCTTACACAAAAACAGCTTTCCTGAGGATTAATTTTAATGAGTCATCTTTTACTGTTGCTCCAAGAGCTAATGTTAGTGTTCATATTTTTAAGTCATTTTAAGTATTATCTGCTAATTAACATTGATTGTACTCATGTAGAATTTACTAAATCATCCTTTATTTGATATTCAAATATTTCTTTCTTCAAAGGACGATGTAAGACACATGGATATTTCACATTTTAAGTATCAGGAGAGGCTAATACTTCAACAGAATTGCCTACTTTGATTCTCTAAAAATTATTTAGAGAATCTCCCTTTAATGGCATCACATTTGGTATTGAATCTGGAAGAGAATTTAAAAGAGGGGGAAAAAAAGAAAGAAAATAAGAGTTAGAGAGACAAGAGATGTTTGATAAGTACAAAACTTTTCACTGAGTTTTGAATCATCCAATTTGATATAAGTTGCCCTCAAGAAGAAAAACAGGGAAAAACAAAAAACTATTTTCAGTAAGTGAAGACTCTATGATATAAAGTTAGAAATTTCTAAACTATTGAATAGAGTTTCAGTGTCCTCAATATATCAATCATTGCAAGAAAATGTTTCAAATTAGTTCTGACAAAAAAAGAGTAAATGCCGTCCATTTTGCTGTTATATCCCACAGCCTAAAAAGTTCTGAAGCTACAATTTGGAGTAATTATTTATATTACATTATTTCAAGTTTATGAAAGGATTCATAGCAGGGTTATTTTAAATATAGCATACCCCACAGTGCATTAAATATTTGCTTAAAGATTGTTTCCTATTTTGTCATGGATCAGATAAAACTCTATAAGAATCATTGACAATTTATTAAAAGTAGAGATCTAGCAACTTGGAAAATATGTAGTTATGGTTCAATTTCCAATTTCATTTACAAACACTTTTCCTCAAGAGATTTACCTCTGTGAAATGTGTCAGAGTACAGAATACAATTAACTATTTAATTGTACTCTATATTTAGTAGGACAGGCTAATTTAAATGTTATCATTTTTCATCTAATAAAAAAACAACCACTATGGAAAACAGTATGGAGGTTCCTTAAAAAACTAAAAATAGAACTACCATATGACCCAGCAATCCCACTACTGGGCGTATACCCTGAGAAAACCATAATTGAAAAAGAGTCATGTACCACAATGTTCACTGCAGCAGTATTTACAATAGCCAGGACATGGAAGCAACCTAAATGTTCATCAATAGATGAATGGATAAAGAAGATGTGGCACATATATACAATGGAATATTACTCAGCCATAAAAAGAAACGAAACTGAGTTATTTGTAGTGAGGTAGATGGACCTAGAGTCTGTCATACAGAGTGAAGTAAGTCAGAAAGACAAAGACAAATACCATATGCTAACACATATGTGTGGAATCTAAAAAAAAAAAAAAAAAAAAAGAAAAATGGTACTGATGAACCTACTTGCAGGGCAGGAATAAAGATGTAGACATAGAGAATGGACTTGAGCACACGGGGTGGGAGGGGGAAGCTGGGGTGAAGTGAGAGTAGCATCGACATATATACACTACTGAATGTAAAATAGCTAGTGGGAAGCAGCTGCATAGCACAGGGAGACCAGCTCGGTGCTTTGCGATGACCTAGAGGGGTGGGATAGGGAGGATGGGAGGGAGGCTCAAGAGGGATGGGATATGGGGACATATGTATGCATATGGCTGATTCACTTTGGTGTACAACAGAAACTAGCACCGTATTGTGAAGCAATTATACTCCAATAAAGATCTATTAAATAAAAAAAAATGCATAGAAATTTTAAAAAGATACTCATGGAGTACCTACTATGTACTAGGTACTAAATAGGAAAAGTTGAGATACAGAGGTGAATAAAGTAAATAAGACATGGTGGTGTTGCAGTTTAGTGGAAGAAATAGACAAATAATCAATACCTAATATACAATGTAAAAAATGTTCTTTATATGTGTTATGTGAGTACAGAATAGAACAGCAGTCAGGTAAAGCTTCACAAGAGGGACATTTTTTAGCTGGACCTTAAAGACTGAACTCTCCACCAGTGGAAATATGGATGGTGAGATCCCTATTGTGAAGTTGTTCATATATAGAATGGATGACCATTCAGTGGGGATGTTGGAAAAGATTTGAACATTAAAAGTGGGGTGAATTGATGCCTCCAGTAACACCTTGATATGTCTCACCACATCTATGCCTCAGTCCAGAAGCCCCCCTATGGAAGGTATGCAGAATCCATATATATTCATACTACGCTTTCTTAGTCACACCTCAGAGAAAAATGCCAGTGTTCAACAGGTTGTGCCAGAAATCCTGGCATAAGCCTTGGTTGTTTATGGCCTTTCCACTCTGAAAATAGTCTGGGCCCCCTGACGCAGACTTTTGCCAATGCTGTCAAAATGAATGGCCATGTATGGAACACCTACAATGTGCCATAGTGTTTGTTAGTTTTATTTCATACTTAGAGTGTGATGAGTAAAGTCATATTTAATCATGCGCATTTACTCCAGAGTGGCTTGCTGCATGTATCATGACCAAGATACAATACTACCCTTCTAGAAAATCAGTGCAACATCCCCATGAAACCGTCTTGCATAGGTAGATAAATCATGCTTATGGTTTGTGAACAGTTCCGCATGATGATCACTTTAAGTCAATCTGGGATCTTGTCCTAATAACTGCAGAACTGGGCCAGGGAGATCTTCCAACATCAGAGACTGAAGTGAAAGTGTCAATCCACATCTGGGGTCTGCAGTGATGGAGCATGGAGAATACTATTATTCAACATTATTTGTTTAAACTTTCTGGCAAGCACCATACAAACAGATGCCGCATACACAGCAATCTAGTGAAGGGCATGGGCTACTTTTCTGAAAGGAATAGCAATTATTGTCAATTTCGATCATAACTCCTTGGCTAGTAGAGAACATTTAAAAATTATATAATCGGGAGACACATGATTATTTATAAAATCTATATGACACAAAAAATCATTCAATAACACTCATGTACCCACCTTCCCAGTTTAAGCTGACATTTTTTTCTCCTGATATAACTGTGAGAGTCTGAGAAGTGCCTTGTAGGACGGCTCTGATATATGAGTCTCCAAACACAAGACTGAGTCAATTAAAAGTGGCCAAGACCTTGTGTAAAATACAGAACAAATGTATCTGTGCTGACCTGTGTTCCATTCCTCTTACCTATGACCCTACCCTATTTCCAAAATCAGCTCACCTTTTAAACACGACTTATAGCTGCTCAATAGAATAGCCCTTTTTGTCCTTGTGTGTATGTGGGTGAGAGACGCCTCTATCTACGCCAACCTAGTCTCCGCATATCAGACCTACTGTCAAGCTCCCTGGTTGTGGATTCTCCCCATTCGATATTCTATCCCATTCTCTAAGCTCAGCAGTGCCAGACTGCAGCAGTAATACCAACAGTAATGGTAAAACATTGGAAAATTACAGAAGAAATAGGAACTTATTCCATTCAGGCTACTATAACAAAAATATCATAGACTGGATGGCTTAAGCAAACATTTATTTCTCATGGTTCTGGAGGCTGGGAAGTCCAAGGTGAAGGGGCCAGCAGATCTGGTTTCTGATGAGGGCCACTTCCCGGTTCATACATGGCTGTCTTCTCTCTGTAACCTCACATGGCAGAAGAGACAAGGGAACTGTCTGGGGTCTCATAAGGGTAAGAATCTCACTCATGAGGAGTCTACTGTCATAACCTGATCACCTCCCAAAGGTTCCGTCTCCACACTGGGAGTTAGGGTTGCAACACATGATGGGGTGGGGGGAAAACACAAACATTCCACCTATAAGCAAAACCCTGGCCCCAAAAGTATGTAATACATAATGTCTCTGATAGGGGATGTATTAGTTTCCTATGGCTGCCATAACAAATTGCCTTAAACTTGGTGGCTTCAAATGATAGAAATGTATTCTTTCGCTGTTCTGAAGTTCAGAAGTCTGAAATCAAGGTGTCCACCAGGGCCATTCTCCCTTCGAAGACTCCAAGGGAGAATCCATTCTTTGCTTCTTTCAGTTTCTGGTGGATCCAAGCATTCCTTGCCTTGTGGCCACATCACTCTGTAGTCACTCAGCCTTATCCTCTAGTCTCAAAACTCCCTCTGCCGCTCACTTATACTAATACATGTGATTGCATTTAGAACTCACCTGGATCATCCAGGCTTAGGTCCTCCTTTCAAAATTCTTAACTTAATCATGTCTTTTGCTGTAATAGGTAATACTGACAGGTTCTGGGGATTAGGGTATGGACATATCTTTTTGGGAACCATCATTCAGCCTACTGCAGAGGACAATCATTTGAATGCCTAAAGTAGAATCATTAACTAACATCAACAGAACTCTGGCCAGAGTCTTCAGACACAAAACTCAGAGAGAGCTGCTAGACTTCCCTCCTAGGACCTCCCAAACCCTCTCCACAATCTGCCACTGGAACCAATCTCTCCCCCAGATAACTCCAGCATGCTGCTGCCATTAGTAGTAAAATAGCTTACAACATTCAATAGATCTGTTTTTTCAGGATAATCTCACTTTTCAAATACCTCTTCTGTCTGGGTTGGCATTTTGTAACATAAAGATAAATCATAGGCTTTTTTTTGCTCAGAAAAAGTGAGTTCATTTCTGTGATAGTAATAATTATTATCATGATTACTAAGTTACTCATCTATTGATTAATGTTAGACACAATGTTTTTAAATTAGTTCTGCTGTTAGAAAAAGCATTTAATCTCTGGGCTTCAGTTTCCTCAACTACTAACACCATTCAACTCTATGCTTTGTTATGTTACAGGAAATATATAATAAACTAGTTTGTGGGGGAAAAAACATAATGGCTGAAAATAAACCACAGTTAATGGAAAACATAGAGTCTTATATTTAAGAATACATACAAAACATAATATTTTCAAATAATCAGACACTAAAACAAAGAAAACATCTTAAGAGCACCCAAAGAAAAAAGACAGGTCATCTGCAAGCAAACAAAAAGACTGTTAGAATACTGCTCATTAGCAGTAATAGAGGAAGGAGACAATGAATCTTCTAACTGCTGAGTTAAAATATTCAAACTAAAATTCTATGCTTAGCTAAACTACGATTCAAAAAAGAAAAACATTTTCAGATTTTAAAAACTTACCACTCACACGTATTTATTAAAGAAATGATTAGAAGACATAATTCAGGAAGAAGGTTAGAAATTTATGTTAATAAAGGAAGGAGTAGGATGCAAGAAGCAGTGGTAGGCAAAGAAATGAGCAAGCATGAATAAATCTAATCAAGTATTCATTGTTCAAAAACTAACAATAATTACTAATCTGAGGATAAAAATTTAGGAGCAAATAAAATATGAAAAAGTGATAGCTAATGTATTTCTATGTACCAGAAATTCTTTAAAAGTGTTTTTATATATATCAATTAGTTTAATTCTCATAACAAATCTATGGGATAGTTTGTATAATATCCTCACTAACAGATGGAGAAACCAGGCCAAAGTAGACTAAGCAACTTGCCTAAGAAATCACAGCTGGCAAAGAGTAGACCCAGAATTTGAACCTGGGGAGTCTATGCTCTTCATTAGTACCCTGTACTGCCACTATGAATTAGTAACATAGAAGAGATATCTGAGGAAATTACAAAAAATATAAATAATAATAAAATGTAATATGGAGAAGAATGATTGGAGTTAAAGTTTTTCAATTTTCTTGTACAATTTTGGGAAAGATTAGAGATCCTGATTACAATTAGACATTACTAAGATAAATAGGTAAAACAAACAAGGTCTCTTATGTGTTGCTGGCAGAAAGTGGTGTGGTATTATTAGGTAAATTTGAAAATATGTATATCCTATGACCAAACACTTCTGCTCCTAAGTATGTATAAGAAACTCTGGTGTACTTATGCACCAGTAGATAAATACATGTATATTCATGGAAACAGTGTATGTAATAAAACAAAACTATAAACATTAAAAATGCCTATTGCAGGGAGAATGGAATTAAAATTTTGGTATACTCAAATAACACAATGTAATCCTGTAGCGAAAATAAAAGAACTATAGCACCCACAATAATAGGGATAAAATACAGTACATTAATATTAATTAAATAAGATGCTTTATGAGCCTGTTATAATTTTGTTGGACTTTTAAATAATTAAAATTAAATAATTTCTTATTTAGGCATATACATTTAGGATAAAACTATTGAAAAAAATTAAGAGAAAGACAAAATTAAGATTTGGAAATACAATAAAGGGAGGAGCACATAAGTAAATGAATGCTATTGTCAATGTTCTAGCTCTTCAGTGGTTTGATAGTTTCACCATCATGAATTGGTCAGTTCATTACCAATGGTAGGTTCACTCATTAATGAATGAGTAAGTCAATCAGGCCATGCAAGTGCCCATGATGAGAGTATGTTAATGACAAAGAATTCTGATTTTTTGAAACCATGAAAATACATTTCTTCTTCACAGTAAATATAGAAGGATGAGAAGACATGAGTAGTTGGTCACTTATATGAGGAGGACTCATAGAATAAGGGAAAAGCAATAAAAAATGAGATAACACTGGGGCTGGGTATTAAATATTACATTTTCTCTTTATTCATGGAAGTCACTCTATTAAGCACTGGTGGAAGAAAAATGAGTTTCCTGGATTCAATTTTCAATTCTGCTACTAAATCACTCTATGATCTCATGGACATAAAGGGGTAATTGTACTTCATGGCTGTGCAGTGTCTTGAGACATGTCTATTAATTCATAATCCTCATAATATTACACCTGTGAAATTACAGTATAGTAACGATCTTACTACTATTACTAAGTACCTAATAAGTACTCAGTAAAACTTAGCCATTATTATTATTATTATCATTAATAGTGATGTCATTCAGTGTATTTTTTTAAGTATGAGAAAGTTACTATCTATATTGTGTTGGTTCCCAATATTATTTATCATAAGAATTTCCTGAGGGTCTTGATAAAATGCAGAATTCCAGGACTCATCTCTGGTTATTCTGATTCCTCTGTTCTGGGATAGGGGAGAAAAAACCTACCTCGACAATTATAATTCATATGGTCCTCAGTCAATACTTTGAAAAACATATAGGAGGACCAAAGCATACACCAACCAGTTAACCAAGAATTTCTGTGTAACCTTATATACTTACTAATCTAATCATGTGAACCAGGCCCTAGGCATCTCTAACCCATCACATTATGATCGGAGTTCTGTTCAATTTGGAGAAAGTTCTGAGGTGTCTATACTAGAACCTTGTAATGCATTGGACACTGATGACTCAGCCCCTTTTCCAAAAATTTCAAAGGCTCATACAGAAGATAAGCAGGTAAGCCAGCATCAGTCATCAATCATAATAGATGTTATCACAGAGGTAAAGTTGAAGATCAACTGGGACATGTCTAATTCCAGCTTTTTAGAGTTAAGAAGATTTCACAGAGAAGGCAAATCTTGAACAAGATTCATAAGATAAATGGGAACTTTTATCTCCTAAACTAGAAGAAAAGGAAAAGCATAATAAGGGCTCATGGGGTACAGGACACCCAATGCAAAGACCTGCATGTGACAAAAACCCCAAAATGAGAAACTGCTGGATGCTAGGCCCACTTTAGAATCCTCAGTACTTAACTCAGCCCTCTGACTAAGCTCATCACCCCGTTACGGTAAAATCTGGAAGCACCTCTGGACAAGTACCACTCCCCTAGAACTTAGCAGGATGCAGCATAACTTTCCAATTTATTCAAAATATGTATAAACTAAAATAAAAATGCATTTCTATTATCGGCTCACAAAAGAGTTGTCTATTACTTGTGCTGCCTTGTTTTTCTCTCTTTTCTGAAGTCAAACACATGAGTATCTTTAAGTGGTTAATCTGATCAAAATTAATTTGATATAACTTTTGATACCGCCAACATCCAGGAGAGAGTAAAATGAACCTCCAGATGCACTATCAAATCTGTGAGCTTTTGCCTCTGTATGAGATCCACACCCCCCACTGACTCTTCCACCCTTAAAATGGTGAAACAGTCTAGCGGGACTCGGAGAGCTCCACGTGGAGCTTGTGCACACGTGCTGTCTTCACTTTATGCTCTCCCACTCCTCCACTGGTGACCCGTCTGAGGACTGTCCTGGGCATGGCAGATGGAGGGGGACACCACAAACGCAAGTTGTATTATTTTGCCCTCACTTCTGATATCCTTGAAAGTTATTATATTTTTGAAGGAGGAAGAAAAATATGCTAGAATAAACTGATTTAGGATTCTGTGAGCTTTTTTTCTAAGTTCATTTGGTTTTTTTTTTTAATTAACTTTTATTAGAGTATGGTTGCTCTACAATGTTGTGTTAGTTTCGTCTGTAGAGCAAAGTGAATCGGTTATACGTATACGTATATCCACTCTTTTAGATTTCTTTCCCATTGAGGTCACCACAGAGCATTGAGTAGAGTTCTCTGTGCTATACATCAGGTTCTCATTAGTTACCTATTTATACATAGTAGTGTATATATATGGGACGAATTTTCTTTTATACATAGTAGTGTGTATATATATATACACATATATACATATATGTGTATATATATATATATATATATATATATACATATATATATTAGGACAAATTGGGAGATTGGGATTGACATATATATACACTACTATGTAAAAAATGGTTTTGTTTATTATAAAGAAAATGTGGAGCACATGGTCAATTATTGAAGCCACATGGAAGAGAAGACCATAAATGGCAATAGACACCAAGCTGCTGAAAAGTAAGGAAGCTGAAAGGATGCCAGAACCCATCTCAAAGAGCAGCTTCCTTCTTAGTGAGCCAAAGACCTGGAGAAAGGCGAACAGGATACACTTGCTACTTAGAAATCGTCTAAGAATCCCAAGATGACACCAGGGCTCTTTACTTATGGCTCAGTAAAAAGGGTACATTTCTGTTTACCATGAGACAGGTCTTGTTAATTTCTATTGTTCCTGCATAATTATTCATAGCGTTCCCTTTCAACCACCAAAAGTGTCCCAAAGTGGATGATAAATTATATGGTCATTCTATGAATAAATAGTTAACAGAAACAGCTAGTAATCATTAAGCATCAATGTGCCAGGGGCTATTACAAGAGTTTTGGCTCAATCACTTATACAACCCCATGTTCATTACAGCATTATTTACAATAACCAAGATATAGAAACAACTTAAGTGTCCACTGACAGATGAATGGACAAAGAAATACTGGTGTATATACAGGCATACCACAGAGATATTGCAGGTTTGGTTCCAGATCCACAATAACGCAAATATCGCAATAAAGTGAGACACATGAATTTTTTTTTTTGGGTTACTAGTGCATATAAAAGTTAAGTTTACATTGTAGTCTATTAAGTGTGCAATAGCATTGTTTTTAAATAGCAATATACATACCTTAATTAAGAATACTCTATTGCTTAAAAATGTTAACTATCATCTGACAATGCCGAGTTGCCCCAAACCTTCATTATGTAAAAAGTGCAGTATCTGTAAAGCACAATAAAGTGAAGTGCAATAAAATGAGGTATGCCTTTATAATAATAGTGAAAAGTTTGAAATGTTTTGAAAATTACCAATATGTGACACAGAGACATGACATGAGCAAATGCTGCTGGGAAAATGGTGCCAGGAGACTAGCTTAATGCAGGGTTGCCACAAACCTCCAATTTGTGAAAAACACAGTATCTTCGAAGCCCAATAAAACAAGGTATACCCGCCTACAATGAAATACTATTCAGCCATATAAAAGGAGAAAATCCTACCATTTGCAACAACTTGGATGGACCCTGAGGGTATTACGCTAACTGAAATATTCAAACAGAGAAAGACAAATGCTGTATGATTTCACTTATATGTGGAATCTAAAAATTAAAAAAAAACCTCATAGAAACAGATCAGATTTGTGGTTGCCAGAGGAGGGCACTGGAGTTGAGGGAATTAGATGAAGGTGGTCAAAAGGTACAAGTCTCCAGTTGCAAGATAACTAAAGTCAGGGGATGCAATGCACATGTGGTGACTATAGTTAGCAACAGTGTATTATATATTTGAATATTGCTAAGAGAGTAGACCTTAAAAGTTCTCATCACAAGGAAAAAAAACTGTAACTATGTGAGATGATGGATATTAATTAATCTTGTATTAATCATTTTGCAATATATACATATATCAAATCATCATGTTATATACCTTAAACTAATACAGTATTATATGTCAATTATTATATCTTAATAAAAGTGGGGGGAAAAAGATTTGACTCACGCCTCACTTCTTATGCTCAACCACTCATGAAATAGATACTATTTTTATTCTCATTTCACACATGAAAAAAACGAGCCACTGAAATGTTGAGTGACTTGCCCAAGGTCACAGAGGTAACAAGTGGAGGAGCCTGGATTTAATCCCAGTAGAAGGTTCCAAAGCCCATACTTCTAAGTACTACTCATACTGCCTTTCAACTATGAGGTGTGTACAAAGCAATGTTTTTCAACTATGAAGAATGAATTATTATTCCCCACATTTTACAAATGAGAAGAGAGAAAATGCACTTTTCTAAGGTCATAAACCCCGGCAGTCTGACTGTAAAGTCTGTGTTCTTAACCTCCATTCCATACTCTACCCTGAAATATTTCAGGAGCCCTTGGAAACTGGAATTTTCAGGAGGTTGCACACACAAAAGACATCAGCAGACCATTCTTTTTCACTCTTATGATGAGTATTAAAATATCACAATAAAAACCTCACCCTTCTGTAAGTGAGCACACAGTCTTGCATTCTTCACAGCTATGTTTCAAAAAATTCAATAAGAAAACTTCGATGCTTGGTGTTATAAGATGTGGGTTAAATTTGGATCTTAGGCAAGTAATTTGGGGGGGTGCCTTTGTCTTTTCTTATGTGAAAATAGAGGCAATGCTAGGGAAATGATACAGTCGCTCTAGGAGAGTCTCAAAGCCTGTGGATATTCTGTGGGGTATGCCTCTAAGAATCTTAGGTTTGTCGACTAATTTATCAGTACTGCAACCCAGGAACCCAGGAGCAAAAACAGGAGGGGTTAAGATCTTCTCTCTACTCTAATTGGTCTCTAATAAGCACACCCTTCTACAGCCACACCTGGAAGCTGCTGTATGCAGACCAACTGTAATATGTGACCCATTGTATTTACAAACTAGAAATGCAAAATATCCACACATTCCTCCCGACTTTTCTTCGCTCGACACCTCGTCTTCTGCATGTTGTGAGACTGGTCATATTCTGCCAATTAGGCTAAGAAAGTTTAACCCAAACGTCTGTTTAATGTCTTTCCTGTAATTTTCTCACTCATTATTCCCTGCAGGGAAGAACAATAAACCAAGCGCAGCATGTATAAAAGACAAGGAGGCAGGCTGTGGGGACATTCAGAAACACACACACGCATGCACACATACATACACCATATACTATACACTGCAAATCATCTGAATAACGTATCAGCTGACATATATTAATGTGCCATATTCTATTAGATTTGGAGAAAATTAAAGAAGTCATTAAATTTGTGTTACATGGAAGTATTTATGTATAAGGCCAAAATAAAACTTTTATTTTATCTAATGATGACATTGGCATTAAAAAAAAGTCAGCATGTGTTCCCCTCTCACATGTGGCATGAGTGATGACAAGATTCACAGTAGGAACACCTAGCTCACCCACCTCCATGCCCTCTCGCCAAGCAAATTTCTAAGACACATTCTCTTTTTTTTTTAAACAATCAATTTGATTTTTATCTTAAAACATCTTGTAACTTATATCTATCTCCAGTATTGACAGTATCAATTTAATTTTAAAAGAAACAACTCACTTATCACAAGAAAAGCAAACCAATCAATGAAGGAGCAGCAGAGACCAGAAAACAGAGAGGAAAATTAAAGGGGAAGGTTTCTCTCCACTTTAGATCTATCTCCTGTTATAGTTCAATGATTATCTCTATTTTTTAAATTCATTAAATATAAAAGTTACCAGATTAAAACTGGAATATGTTCTTATTGTGAAAGAAGGAAAAAAGGAAGGAAGGAAGGAAGGAAGGAAGGGGAAAAGAAAGAAGAAAAGAAAGGGGAAAAAAGAAAAAACATGATTTTTGCATGCTCCAAAATGTTCAGAAATTTGAATGGATCCAACTTCCTAATAAATATAGTTCTATATTTTTACTTCTCCCCCTTTATCTCTTTTTCTTCTGTTGCTGGTTTAGCAAATCTTGTTTCTTCCCCTTACAATCCACAGGAGGAACTAATCTACACACTGATGCACAAACACATAGCCCAGAAATACTCTGCCACTAACTTCAGTGGTATAATCTATGTCTCTAGTTCCTAGAATGCACTTCCCACACCCAAGCTCAAAGATCTTTGTGGGGAAGGAACTGCTATGGGGAGTTCCAGTGTCAGGTTTACTCAGAAGTGGTTGTGATTCAGAAAAGGAAAGGTAAAAACAGGAGGAGGAGGAAGAGGAGGGAAACTATGTGGGTTACAGCTCTCTGCAATATAAACTGTTTTTGCTATTCAATCAGAGACAGCATATTAGAATTAACTAAACCATCACAAATTATACCTTGGCAATGATTTAGTAGAAAAGACTTAGAAAAGTAATTGGATCCAGTGTTACAATTTACTGGTTGCATGAACATGGAAAAACACTTAATGTCTCTGAGTGTAGTTTATAATCAGTGAAAGGGGGATAATAATACAATCTATATCACTGAGACATTATTTAAACAATAAGGGTTGAGTGAGACAATATATACGTAAGTGCTTTATAAACTGTGATATTCTAAAGATACTTGTTTGTGGCCATTCTTACGCATTGTTGCATGTTTTTTAAAAAATTGATTCAATTAATTTATTTGTAAACCTTTTATTTTTAATCACTCATTGAGCTTATTCTTGAGTAGCTTGATAAAATATAAATGAATTATTTAAATTATTGATGTCATTATTTTTTCACATCCCCCTCCCCTTTTTTTTTTCTTTCATACTGTTAAGGAGAACAAACATGCTGACTCAAGTACTATGAATCCCAGCCTGAATACTAGTTTAGTCATCACTTAATATGTAGGTATCACTTGGAATTAGGCACAATTCCTTTCTAGGTTTTGTAAATAAGTTATATAATTCAAAAAACTGAAGATTTCTTTGGAGGTAATATACATGCATTGCTTGTGGGAGAATAACAGGTATGGATTAAGCCCCTTAAACATATATAGTAGAATTCCGACACTACTAACAAGCAGTTACTCCTGAAACAAAGCATTATCGGACATACTCACTAGCTTCTTTGCTAATTCCTCTAGATAGCCTGCCTCTAGTCTCCAAGTTTCACTTTGCTTTTCTTTCACTCACAGTATAAGGAGCTATTTATGTCCTTTGGTAACCTAGCCACTTCGATGGAAAGGGCTGGCTTCCTGCTAGTGTCACCAGAAAGACATTCTCTTCAGGAAATCAGATTTCCATCTCTGTTGCACTCAAGTTAATGCAAATAGAAGCCAGTAAGCCTCTGCCCTTTTAATCCAGCAGCAGGACCCCAGCAGTTGCTTACAAACAGCCCACCTGGCTGCCCTCAGCATCAGTGCTGCTTACCCACTCCGCTAAGAAGTAGAGCAGTCTCTGCTTTTCTTTTTTGTACTACTTACTGTTGTATAATAGGCATTTCCTTTTTCTCAAAAATACTGAATCTCTTTCAATAAGACAAATATGAAAAAGAATTAGGGATACACTTTTTAATTATTTATTTTTAAAATACAGTCTCTACCCTCAAACTGCTCATTGTCTGAGCAGAAAAATAAACAATAAAAAACATTACAACAAAAGGGAGTAATAGGTACATGCACAAGGGAGAATAATAGCCCTGGGTTGTTGTTGGTGGTGTTTTGCTTTGTTTTGTTTTTGTTTTTGAGGTGGGAGGGTTGTCAGATATCTCCATGAATGCAATTTTTAAATTTCAATTTGCAATGCAAATAGGAGTTTTTTATGCAGAGAGGGGAGTTTCAAGAAAATGTCTATTCATGATTCCAACTGATTCTCTAGAATAAAAGAACAAGAGAGTCCAGGTTAAAAGTACTCACAGAGAACTCCCATACAATATGGTTTGAAAAGAGTTCACATCAAGACACATATCACAATGTCTCAAGAAACTGGCAACTAAGAAAAGACACTGATGTACCCAGAGAGAAAGAAATGGGTCACGTACAAAAGAAAGGAAATAAAAATGACACCCAGTTTCAAAATGTTTTAGGAATCTAGAAAACTATTTGAAGGAAAATAATTTCCAACTTAGTATTCTATACTTAGCCACAATATCTACCATGATGATAGGATTAAGATATTTCGGATATATAAGATGTGGAAAAGTTTAGCCATCTTGCACCATATCCTGGGAAACAACTGCAAATTCACCTCACTGACTAAAGAAAAATAAACCAAGAGAGAAGAAGATGCAGGATCAAGAAAGCAAGGGATTCAACACAGGAGAAAGGAAAAGGGAATCCAAATGATGATGGTAAAGGTAGATCCTATAATAGGGAAAAGCAAATCTGACTCTATATTAGATCTGTTCCTTTTACTTTAACCCTTGTGCTTTGTTGCCTGTGCTTAGTTAGTCATGCTGGCCCTGCTCCTTTCGTAAAAGAATGTTGTCTACAGCCGGAAATATATAGGATAGCCTATTCTCAGGGCTCTGACCTTTAAAAGAGTCCATTTATATAGAGATAAAAAGTTGCAGAACAGAGAATAACATTTGTCTTGTTGGAGGTTTACAAGAACATTGTGACCTGACCTTCAGTAGACAGTTACAAGAACAAAGGATTCTGACCCCAAGAAGTTTGCAACAACTAACCACACCCCTCCCTCACCTTGCCTTTAAAAGTGCTTAGCTGAAACCCTTCCAGGAGTCTGGCAGTTTTGGGGGCATGAGCCACCCATCATCTTGCATGGCCCTGCAATAAACCTTTCTCTGCTCCAAACTCTAACATTTCTGTTTGTGTGGCTTCACGGTGCATCGGGCACATGAACTTGTGTTCAGTAACAATCCCAGGAGAACAGATGTGCAGTAGGCCTGCGGAACAATCAGTACATACTGGAGCAGGGAGTCAGAAAGCTCCAAAGGGATACCTCTAAGGAAAAAGAAATGAGATGAAGACATATACTGAGATGTTTAAACATACTGAAAAGAGATTGAGATTTCTAACAAAGTGTTTGTTTGTAAATGAACTTGTGACGAGTATTCAGAAAATTAAGCAAATAAAAATTGAGACTACTTAACTTCATGAAAACAAAATGGCTCAGCTGTAAATAATATGTACATGTCCATAGTAATGCAAGAACAAGCAATACTGATCAGAACAAAATTACCACTTAACTGTATTGGAGGCAGGGGAAGTGCACTGTGGCGCAGGGGATGTATAACAAAGCACAATTCTCATCTTTCAGAGTTGAAAGTAAATATGCTATGTGTAAAACTATTTCTTTTTAAAAAAGGAAGGATAAGAATGTATTTATAAACATTCGAGGAAACATAGAAAGGAACAATGAAAAGCATTAAAAAAAATTGTTCCTAGGGAGTAGAAACAAGGAGTAGGAAGGAAAGACAGAAGACTCATTTACTAGTAAGATATATAGAATGATTTAACTCAACATGTATAAGTTTTATAACACTAAATGTTAAAAATAAGTATTATTGGAGTTACATAGAGAAGGAAGCCATCAGAGAGGTAGCAATCAGGCAGTGAAGAGCTTTGTATGTCAATCCACTGCCTTTAAAATTTAATTGGTAAGTGATGGAGAGCTACTGAACATTTTTAAAACAGGAGGAACTCATGATTATATTTGGATTTTGGGAAGAGCACTCCAGTAGTGATACCAGAAGGGACAAAACAAGAGGCAAAGCAATCAACTAAGTGTAGACAAGCTAGGAAAAAACACATGTAAAACATGATAGATAAAAAAATTACAATGTTGTTAATAAACCAGGAACTCTTATGTATCACTGGAGGAAATGGATGAAAGTGTACAAATTCCCAGTTATAAGATAAATAAGTTCTGGGGGTATAATATACAGCATGGTGACCATAGTTAACATACCGATTTGTATATTTGAAAGTTGCTGACGTCAGAGGGTAGCATTGACATATACACACTCCCAAATGTAAAATGGATGACTAGTGGGAAGCAGCCGCATAGCACAGGGAGATCAGCTCAGTGCTTTGTGACCACCTAGAGGGGTGGGATAGGGAGGGTGTGAGGGAGGCTCAAGAGGGAGGGGATATGGGGATATATGTATGCATATAGCTGATTCTCTTTGTTGTACAGCAGAAACTAACACAACATTGTAAAGCAATTATACTCCAATAAAGATGTGGAAAAAAAAAAAAAGTTGCTGAGAGTAGATCTTAAAAGTTCGCATCATAAGAAGAAAAGAAACCTGTAACTAGGTAAGGTGAGGGATGTTAACTAAACTTATTGTGGTAATCATTTTGCAATATATACATATATCAAATCATTATGTTGTGCACTTTAAATGAATACAAAGTTGTACATCAACTGTATCTCAAAACTGGGAGGAAGAAAAATCAAAACAATAGAAACACTGGCAAAAAATGTAAACAGAAAATTCACAAAATAAGAAATAGGAATGGTAAGAAAATATAGTAGAAGATATTCAACTCACCATTAATCTCAAACATGGAAATAAAATCAACACCATTTTGACCAAACAATTAGCATAAACAACAACAAAAATGATGGACAGCCTGGCTTTTATGAAGGTAAGGGAACTCTCAGACAGTTGCAGAAAGTGTAAATTGCTACAATCTTTCTGCAAGATGAGCAGAATTACTAAAGTCAAGAGATTACTTGTGGCACAGAGTGCATTCCTCTGTTTACCCTCAGTTTCTGCCCTTCCACAACTGCATTTTGCACATGGCTTTGGCACAGCAGTGCAGTAAACCTACCCCAGCTCTCTTACGATCTCTAACTGTAGCTCGCTTTGGCTAACTGGCTCTTCTGTTGTTCTAATTCCAAATTTTCAGGATATGAGTTGATCAGCATTGTTTGTGAGACATACATTCCTGGTTGAACCTCTTGTGTGCAGAGGAGGGAGGTTACTTGATACAAACCTGAGCACCCACTCTTTCAGCTTGGTCTGTGGGTTGGGAGAATTTACCAACAAGGCAGCTGAGGACAGGTGGTTGTCTGAAATAGCACTTGGAGACTATGTATTATGAATGTGTAGTGGTTAGGAGGACAGACTCAGGGGCCAAAGGTTTCTACCACTTACTAGCTGGGTGACCTTGGGCAATACTTAACTTCTCTGACCTATTTCCTCAGTTGTAAGTGGGCATAATAATATCCATCTATATATATGATAGCATTGTTGAGAGAACGACTGACATATAATAGGTGCTTTCCATCATTTTTACTATAAACAGTCTAAGGGAAAATGATACTGGTCTGAAATATGGTGTAGGAAATGGAGAACGGAGAGCCTGCAGAAAGGAAAGCTTAGCTGGGGCCTTGGCCCTCCTTGTTTTCCTTTATTTTAAGTGTAGTTTTAAAGTATTCAGACAAAAAGAGGAGTCGTTTCATTTGGTGCCTAATATTTATATGTATAACAATTCTCAAGGGAGTATACATTTCTGAGAACACAAACACATGAAAATTCCCTCAGGAGTTGATATTTTGCACATCTATATTCTCAGTAATCTGAAGTGATCTCTCTTGAAATATTTTAGTCTTCAAAGCCTTCAGTATAACTTGTATCATATTGCTTTTGTAATGTTCAGACTATGTGCTATTGTTGTTCTTAATTCACAGTTGGCCCTAAATCTTGCTCAGCCTTCAGAAAATGGTTAGTCACACTGACACTTTTAGAAGTTTCCCCTATTAAAGGGACCAGAGGGCAGAGTTTGATCCTAAATGAGTAATAATATAATGCAAACTTCGTGGAGGTTTCTATTTGTGAATTCTCCCACTCCCAATTCCTATCAATATTTCATTTATTTTCAGAGTTAGAACAGTCTCCAATTTGCCTTTAGCTCCTGGCACTCCTGACTGATTTCTTTTGACTCCATTCTCCCCTAACTCTCCCAGTCACAACTATAAGACTTTGTCCAGCTGCACCCAAAGTTCATTCCCCCAAGCCTGTCAACTTCCTCTGCCTCAAGGCCTCAGGCATCCATGTATTTCTCCTGAAAGGCATCTATGAAGATTATCTTAGAGTAATCATTTTTAAAGTGTTGTGGATAGTTTAAAATCATTAAGATTGTGGAACCCTTTTAATGCTTGGCTTCATGAAGTGTCAAATGTCATTGGAAGAAACTTGGAATAGCATTCACTAGAAACAACTGATCACTTGATATCCTTTGTAGTTCACTGGAAGGAAGGTGTATGGATTCAAATTTTGCATGTGTGTGCCTCAAGCTATAGAAACCCACTCTAGCCAATATAAGAAACCTAGGCTACAAGGATGTAATGTACAACACAAGGGCAGAGAGCGAGCTCAGCAAGCCTCTGAACCGAACAGGATTCTTTTAACCTCTCCTTCTTTCTGCCAGTTTGTTTTATTTCTTTTTCTCATACTTGCTAACTCTCAGTTTCCCATCCACCCCACCATCCCAACTAGCTGTCACTTTTGTAGACACAGTGGAAAATGCGGCTATCAAGGACCATCCAGTACTGAATACCCAGAGAAGGGTTACTGATGCCGCAATGCCCACCTACTCCCCAGCTTGTGTCAAAGAGAGAAGGTCACCGGGATAAGCAGCCAAGGTCAAATGCAGGAAAAGCACTGCTGCTTAGGGCAACACCTTTAGTGAGTGGGGCAGTGGTGAAAGGGGCAAAACTCAGGAAAGAGTGGCTGAGAAGCAATCAACAAGAAGGCTGTACCACTTTCTTTAAAAGAGCTAATAACCGGGCTTCCCTGGTGGCGCAGTGGTTGAGAAACTGCCTGCCAATGCAGGGGACGTGGGTTCGAGCCCTGGTCTGGGAAGATCCCACATGCCGCGGAGCGACTCAGCCCGTGAGCCACAATTACTGAGCCTGCGCGTCTGGAGCCTGTGCTCCGCAACAAGAGAGGCCGCGATAATGAGGCCCGTGCACCGCGATGAAGAGTGGCCCCCGCACCGCGATGAAAAGGGGCCCCCCCTTGCCACAACTAGAGAAAGCCCTCGCACAGAAACGAAGACCCAACACAGCCATACATACATACATACATACATACATACATACATAAAAAGAATGTAAGCAGACAAGAATAGCATTAAAAAAATAAAAAATAAAAAAAAAAAGAGCTAATAACCATTTGGGAAAGCATTTTGCATCTGGAATGTGCAGCTATTGGGTTGGCTGCCCTCCTCTACTGATACTGTTAAATTCTACATAAAAGAAAATTTTTACTTTTAGAAAGAAATATATATATAAAAAATATTTCCTATATTGACTTTTAAATTGTTACTAGAAAAAATAAAGCTTTATTAAGTAAATAAAATGGAAAAGAGAAAGATTTCTAGACTCCAGGATAAAATGACAGACTGAGAACATGTACTTTCCTTTCCAAGCTCTCAAAATGTTATAAGGTGCATCCATAACCACAGTAAGGTTTGGAGTGGAGAGGTCATCCATAGACCAGATATTTTGATGGCAGATAAACTATGCAGGACAGATGAAGCCATGGTTCAGAATATGAAGAGAGGAAAAAGTGTCAGCAATTGTAGAAACTGTTCTTTTAGAGAAACTGAGAAGCCTGAAGCTAAAAATTGGCAGGCCTAGAGAGTAAGAAAGAACTATAGAGAAGCAATCAAAGGAAATAATTAAAAAGCTGTCCACATCATTGCAACTTGGCTCCTCCCAACAAACTCCCATTCCCATGTGAATGGTGAATGACAGCTCTTGAATGTTCAGTGAGTATAAACCAGAGGACTGTTTTCTAAAGAAATTGAATCAGTTGCTTGGGAACAGCAAGTGTTCCATGTGTGGGATTTTGTGCCCAGATTAAAGTTGTCCTTATTTTCTCTGGGGGGATCCTGAGGGCAGTATACCTGCCTGCTTCTCATCTCCATACCTTAAAATGAAACTTGTGCATTGCCAATAATACCACATACACACACACACAGACACACACACACACACACACATTGAGCCCTGCCCTCCTGGATAAGGAAAATGTTTGATGGTTTGATAAAAAACAAATCTACAGCAGAAAGAACTTATTCTAGCAACTTAAGTTAATCAATATTGTATTTTATTCACAAAGATGAATGGAAACCTAATTATCATGAGACAATTGGGAAAAATCATCAGTACAAAGAAAAGTATCAAGAAGAACAAGCCAAATCACTGATCCTGGATCCTGGAGAAAACACAGATAATAGGGAAAGAATGGGAAATTAAACATATTATTATTGAAATTGAAAGTTCAGTGGAAAGGCTGGCTGATAAAGTTAAAGAAACCTCTTACAACACAGAGCAAAAAGACAAAGAGATGGAAAATACAAAAGATCCAATTGCTAACAAATAAAAGTTTCAGAAAGAAAGAATAAAATGGAGGAAAGAAAATTATGTAGGAATTCAAAATCCCAGAGTTAAAAAGAGATATGAGGCTTCCTATTTAAAGGGGTCACCAGTGCCAAACATAATGAATTTTAAAAGAGCTACATCTAGACACATAATTATGAAATTCTAAAATACCTAGGATGAAGACAAAATGGTAAAAGCTTCCAGAAAGAAAAATAAGATGTGCTCCCAAGTAACAAGTTTCAGGGTAGCGGATGTTTCCAGTGCCCCCGCCCCCCAGTTACATCACAGCCCATTGCCTGAGTCTGATTTCAGTTGCATCTGGAGAGTATATTCCATGGGAACTGGGACACATCTCACAGAGACAGCATCCCAACTGAAGCACACATTGTGTGTCTTTTCTCTTTCTGCCCCCAAGCCTTCTCCAAGCCCATAGGAGCTCCTGTGCTCAGGCACAAGCACATTCCAGAGTGTAAGAGAGTTATACCCAGGAGCAACCTTACCAGCAGAGGAGCTGGTAAATAAATGATCCAGCTCCCTGTATTTCCAGAGGCTAATTCTGGTGGCATTATATGTGATTCTCAAAAGATCTTAGCAGACTCAAGTCCCTGTGTACCACAGTAGTGACCTCATTAATGCACCTTAAGATTACCTTTTCCTCCTTCTTTGTCTCACTACTCTCCTTCCTCAACCCTGTTTCCTGGGATCTCATTGCAAATAAACTGGCCTGAACCCAAGTCCTTTACTCAGACTTAGTTTGGAGAAACATGAACTAAAATTTTGGCGCTCACACGCCTGGTGACAACAATGAGTAGTTTTGGCAACCAGAGCCTGACAGGAGCAAGGTAACCTTTACTACTAAGAAGAAGTAAACCCTAAACCTTCCTGGCATTGGTTTCCTGCTGACTATTCAATCGGCAGAAGCTGGAAAAGTCTGCAGAAGGCTGTTCGGGAAACCTGAAAGGACCTTGAGGAAGTTGTTAGTGAAGGTTTGAATACAGTGAGGAAAATGTTATTGGAGGCCAAAGAAAAAGGGCATTTTTTATGTAGTGGTAGACAATTTGGCAACACTGTCACCGGCATTAATGAGGAAACTAGAAAGAGTCCCCAGTGGGATTGTGGATGCCTGGGGAGATTTCAAGGCAAACTTTCAAACCTCAGCTGGCTTCTTTCAGCTGCCTGTGATAAAATATAAGAAGAGAGAAATAAAATAAAGGAGAAAAGCTTCAAGTGTTTTTTTTTAGCAGAACTTAAACATAAAGGGTCAAGCTTTGGGGGATCAAAAATAAGACTGTTTTTTTATCTCCAGTCCCTCCAGAAAAGATTCTTAGAGTGTGAATTTCTTAAAAACAAAGATCAAATCATGTCAGAGTGTAAGTTCCTTGATAAACCTCAGAAAGAGCTAAGACGGTAACTGAAAGACAATTTCAGACAAAGGGCCTTGTAGACCCTCTGTGGTAAACATAAAGGTTTCTAATAATCTTAAAGACATTGTCCCACAGGGGACCAAAGGTAGAGAAGACCTGTCCCCAAAAGAGTTATGAGTGTGGCTGTTGTCTAAAGCAAGTTTCTCTACGTTGGCACTACTAACATTTTGTGCCAGATAGTTCTTTGTTTAAGGAGGCAGAAGGAGGTTGTTCTCTTGTCCCAGGCACTGTGCGATGTGTAGCAGCAACCCTGGCCTCTACCACGCGGTTGCCAGTAGTATCCCTCCTTGCATTATTTTTGAATTTTATTTTATTTGTTTGTACAGCAGGTTCTTATGAGTTATCTATTTTATACCCTCCTTGCATTCTTGACAATAAAAATTGTTTCCAGACCTTCTAAATGTCACCTGGAGGAGAGGAGATCATCTTCATCTCAGAACCACTGATCTAAAGCACTGGATAATAATTTGATACAACAGGAAGTCCACAAAGATTTTAGAAGAATGATATCAGCTTGGACTGAAAGGGAGAGAAACAGGACAAAATGAAATGAAAATCTGTCTTTGGACATCTACAAAAGAATCAGCCTAAGAAAATTACTTAGTTGCAAACATAGGTTATTTCTATGAAAAAGACAATCCTCTCACCAAGAGTAGGGTTTATGGCCAACCCCTTAAGATTTGGGTAGGCTCTGTGATTGCTTTGACTAATAAAATATAGTGCAAGCTACACAATGCCGGGTTCCAGGTCATGGCCTCAGGAAATTGGCAGTTTCCACTTCCTGTCTCTTGGAAAACTTACTTTTGAAACTCAGCTGCCATGTATGAGATGCTTAAGACATATGGAAAGGCAATATGTAGATGCTCCAATCAACAACCCCACCTGAACATCCAGACAACAACCAGTAACTACTAGCCATGTGTTTTAGCCATCTTGAACATCCAGGTCAGTTGAGTCTTCTGATGATGCTAGCACCAGCCTCTATCTGACTGAAGCCATAGGCGAGATCCCAAAGAAGAACCACCCAGCTAAGCCTAGTCAACACAAAGAACCATAGAGATAATAAGGCATTGTTACTTGAAGCCACTAAATTTTGCAGTGGCTTATTATCCAGCATTAGATAATCAGCAATGAGGGAAGAAGTTCTGGGTAATCACACTGACTTTTCAGAGAATAAGCTTTTGGCTATATCACCAGGCAAGCAATTTAGACCAGCTGAAGTGCTGGCCAAAGATGAGAAAAATCTAGAATGAGTCCTAGAGGAAAGAGATAATGAATATCCATCACAGTCTTGGAAGCAGCGGTTGCACTGGGGACTATAGTTTGTTTCAAAAAGACACTAAATATGAAATCTTATAAAGATTCCAGCTGGTCATCACCGTGAAGTATCAGAAGCAGAGTGGACTTAATGTGGAACATAAGGAAATCTTCATAGTGCAAGGAGTGGACCGGAGAACTCTGGTGTGCTGGTCACATCCCATCAATCCACATGCGATTTCATTGTCTCAGCTGCAGTAGACAGTTCTATGTGGGATCAAACTTATCTAGTGCCGACAGCATCGCACATCAAGAGTGCATCCTTTTGTATTTTGCCTCAAAATCTTCTCCAACATTGTAAGAAATGGGAAGAATT